>NC_057721.1:14114699-14123557 GCF_004010195.1 Chiloscyllium plagiosum
GAGGATTTGGGAATACGGGATGGCATTTTTGCAAGAGGTAGGGTGGGAAGAGGTGTGTAATCCAGGTAGCTGTGGGAGTTGGTGGGTTTGTAAAAAATGTCAGTGTCAAGTCTGTCGTCACTAATGGAGATGGAGAGGTCCAGGAAGGGGAGGGAGGTGTCAGAGATGGTCCAGGTAAATTTAAGGTCAGGGTGGAATGTGTTGGTGAAGTTGATGAATTGCTCAACCTCCTCGCGGGAGCACGAGGTGGCGCCAATGCAGTCATCAATGTAGCGGAGGAAGAGGTGGGGAGTGGTGCCGGTGTAATTACGGAAGATCAACTGTTCTACGTAGCTCACCTTCCACCTTACAAACCTTCGCATAAAAGCTACGAAACGTCAATTTCGAAGCTCCTCGGATGCTGCCTAAACTGCTGTGCTCTTCCAGCACCACTAATCCAGAATCTGGTTTCCAGCATCTGCAGTCATTGTTTTTACCTCGTTGATTATAACCTGGTATTGTGTGATTTTTAACTTTGCACTACCAAAGAGATTGGCTACAGTATCGATTGCATGTCTGTCCTCTTACAGAATAGACAGACCACTTCAGTAGGGAAGAGGCTGACTGAATCTTAGAGAAGGAATCCATTGGAGCCACACATGTGGATTCCTCTGCAGCTTCAGGCAAAGGTATTTGTCCTCCCCAGACAAGACTGATAACCTGGCCACAACCTTGTTATACTGCCTCCTGCTCCCATTATCTTGCTTCCCCTCCATATTAGCATAGGTATGTGAATCCCCCACTAAGAACAGGCAAAACCCCTCTGTTTTAATTTCTTCCCATCAACACATGATCATGAAGAATACGATAATCAGTGCCTGTAATCCATTCACTCATTATCACAGGACATCGACATTCACCGGGCCTTGTAAAATCATAATTGCCCATCTTAAACAATGTAATGGCAATCGACTATAGACCTTTTATATTATTCCTATAAAAAGTATGTAGAGCAGAGATTTGTGGAGAAGTGTCATCACAAGTAGGTGCATGACTAGTTTTGGGGACATTGAGAATCTTTCACCGTCTGTCTGACAATAGAACATCTACCGTTGTACAGAAACATGTGTTGTTTAGATTTGTGGAACTAAATCTAAATCAACATTATTTCTCATTGATTTACTACCATACCATTAAGGCATTTAACCAACTTGAGTTCCACCACTTGTCCAGGAAATGTGAGGAAATGTAGTTCAAGAGATAATTCAGCAGAGAGATATTATCATACACAGATACAATCAAACAGTGTTCTCATCAAGATTAGCTTTTTTTTAAGGTCGATTCTATGCCATTCTCAACATTTTCAGATGTCAAGACCATTTAGTAGTCCTATCTGCGCTGGAGATGCATCCAGACCTCTTTAGCATTTGCTGTGCAGTTAAGGACAGTGGGCAGGACACAGTGTGAAACAGCTCCCCTCGGAAAGATGAGCAACAATGAGGAAAAAAGTAAACATAAGTTTTCCTCACAATGGAGGAACTGTCAAAAGGTTTCTGTGTGATTCAGGAATGTGAAGTCCCTATACTGCTAGAGCCATCAGCCAGGGATTCCTCATCTCCATTTTCCGCCTGTAAAAAAATGCTTCTGGCTCTGGATGTGCCTATTTTAGCCGTAGGCACAATGAGAATGGCATGGGCTGTGTCCTCAGATAGTGCCATGGGCATTAGCCTCCAGTATGTCCAAGGAAAACTCAAAAAGTAGCAGCAATGTCCAAACATGGTCTTTGGTCTTACAAAGGCCATCAACTCTGTCAGCCAGGAGCAAGCTCCTCAAAATGAACCAATTTTCTCCTCCATCAACATCACTGCAGGAAATTATTCGACCTGTGTCACCTCCAGTCCAGTATTAAAACCACCATAATCTCCATCTTCGAACCATAATGTGCCAAGTAGTCTTTATATGGAATAGCATCCCTATAGTGTGGAAGCAGGCACTTGGCCCATTGAGCCCACACTAACCCTCTGAACAGCATCCCACCCAGACTCACCACCCCACCCCTGTAACCCAAGTTGATAGGATTGTTAAGAAGGCATATGGTGCATTGGCTTTCATTAGTAGGGGGTGGGTTGCTGGAAAAGCACAGCAGATCAGTCAGCATCTGAGGAGCAGGAAAATCGACGTTTCAGGCTGGAGCCCTTCATCAGGAATCAGGCTCAGGCCTGAAAAATCAATTTTCCTGCTCCTCGGATGCTGCCCAAACTGGAGAAGCAGCATTCACAAAGGTACCAAACATCCTGAGTAGCTTCGACAGACTGTTTAGCCACCTTGGGACATTTAGGTCTGGAGACGGAAAGCTGCCATGGGACTTCCTAAGGAAGGAAGGAAGCTTCGGATATCCTTCTGAACACCTACCAGGAGGCCATCTGCAGAATACTCCGGACACACAGATTGCATTGCTGTGCAGTTAAGGGCTGACTGCCATTTGAAATACCTCAATAGCTACCCACTATGGACAGCTAGTGACACACAGACATTCCTTTGGGAAAATCCCTTGGAGGCAAGTATAACAGCAGGGATAAAACTCAACGTACCTCATTTGCAGACATCTGCCCTGACCAGTCAAAGTGCCTTTCTGCTGCTGGACTGTCTCCACCTATAACCTTCATTATGTTAAAATTTCAACCACAAAAAAGCCTGTAAGGATAGTAGCCCACAAACCCACCAACTCACTAAAACAGCAGGTAATGAACTTGAAAGACCCTATACAGACAACAAACAAAACTAATATCATTTACAAAATACTGTGCAAGAACTATGACAAATACTACATTGGACAGCACAGACTGGTTAAATGTAGAGTAAGGAGCCCCATTACTAAGCACTTCCATGCAGCTTTCTTGCATCCTTCAGCTGTTAGTTTCCCCCAAAACAATCTAGGAATTATTAAATTTAAAGTCTGGTAAGTTTCAATTTATAAAGACAGCATTAAAAGCTCATAAACACATTAATTGCTACGCAAAGTACCCATCCTCCTGAACTAATACAGGCCCTGACTGTGGCGTGTAAATTTACTTGAAATCATCCTTTGATACATTTTGTCAATCTTTTTGTCTTGCACTCAGCAGGACAAGTCAAAGGAATATGAATTCATAGGGATAACCACCATCTATATTGCATAGGAGGAGAGTGCTGATAGGTTGGCCAGTAGATTCTGATTGGTAGAGGTGTAGCCATGCATGAAAAGAAAGTGCTGATAAGTTGGCAAATGGATTCTGATTTGTAGATGCATAGCCATGGGAAATGCACCAAGTGATGATGATCGACAATTAACAGCCAGTCTCTGTTTAAAATTTAAACCAAGCAGGTTTACTCTGATTTGTTAGGGCACTACCCTAGAAAATGAACCGGTGAATGGATATCATCTATTTCATTGAGTTGACAAAGGCATGGTGTATATACATGTTCCTTTGGTTTGAAAAGAATAGGGCTGTATGTATTAATATATGTATCTTGGAGTGTACACAATTGCACTGCATTGCAAGTCTGACTGACAATTGGAAATTGATTATCAGTATCATTCATTGCAACTCAATTTATCCAGCGAATGCTGTCCAACCACAGAATCACATCCAGTGTTGGACACCGCAGTGTGAGTGTTTTTATAAGAATGGACTGGTTGGGTATGGTCAGTGCCTTGCATGATGGGGTTAAAAATCACACAACACCAGGTTATAGTCCAACAGGTTTAATTGGAAGCACACTAGCTTTCGGAGCGACGCTCCTTCATCAGGTGATTGTCCTGATGAAGGAACGTCGCTCCGGAAGCTAGTGTGCTTCCAATTAAACCTGTTGGACTATAACCTGGGGTTGTGTGATTTTTAACTTTGTACACCCCAGTCCAACATCGGCATCTCCGAATCATTGCTTGATGGGAACAGCCAAAGTGTTATGCTGCTTAATACAATGCACCAGTCCTTGGGACTTAGACTTATATAATGGTCAAGTATTTGAATAACTTCATGCACATAGTTCTCCTATTAGTTGGCAAATGGATTGGTTGAATCTACCCTCACCAAATAACATCTTGTTTTTTTGTGTCCATTTTCCAGCACAAAATAAGTTGAAATAATTTAAGGTGCAAATCTCAGACATGAGGGACCTTTTAACCATTCACATTGATTTGGATTTGCAATGTAGCGTTGAATCAGGGTTCCTTTATGGAGAAATCAAACAGCCAGTCGATTGCTTCTTCAAATTCTCCTTTGTACCCACAAACATGTCTGATTATAAAAGCACAGAATAATGTGACAGTATGTGTAATAAATACTCTCAAATATTAGTTCAGCCTTCCTTGGAGGATTGTGTATAATTATGGGCATGACACTTCAGGAAAGATGTTTAGATCTTAGAAAGGCTACAGAGGGTGTTTATCATAATGTTTCCAGGAATAAAGTTATTGAGTTATGAGAAAAAAATTGGAAAAGCTATTCCTGTTCTCCCATGGAACAGAAAAAATTAACAAATGGCCAAATCGTAGTTTTCAAGATGAAGTGTTTTGATGAAAAATGATTGACTTTGAAGATGGTCAATAACTAGTGGTGCTAGAATTTAAAATCATCAGCAAAAGAGCTAGAGAGGACTTGAGGAGAAATGTTTTCACTCTGAGAATTTTCTGGATCCAGAACATTTTATATGACAAGATAAAGGAGCACAATTGTTTGTAAAGAAATTGGACGTGTGCTTAGGATGTCATGGGCAAGAAATGGATAAGTAGAATTCGCCTTTTATCAAAGTTGGCACAGATGTATTTGTAATTTACAATATAAATTGTATCACCACTAGTTATTTACAGGTAAATAAAATGCTTCAACTCGGAAAAGTCCATTAGGTCATTTGCAAGATATGGATGTAAGGAATGGACGTTAATATTGGGCATTGAGAATTTCCTTTCTCCCAGCATTGACACTCAGGTTACCAAAGCCTAAACCACAAAGCTTATAGCTGAGGTGATGGCAGGGTTTCTGCAATATATTTCCCACTTGTTCACAAGCAAGAACTTCAACCAAGAGTCTTGAAACCCCAAAAATGGGGAACAATGGCCAATTGCCTCTTTTCCCAGGGTTTCCATGATGGTTTGACTGATACTATAGATGACGAGCAGGGTAAAAATCTTTTGAAAATTCTCGGCATCCTTTCAGTCTGAGTAGAATTTGAACGCAGTTCTTAAGCTGAGAAACTGCAAAAAGTTGCATTCATTTAAATAAATCTGCAGATCTACAAAACCCACTTTATTCATTAACACTGTTGTGGAGATGAACATTTCAATTCTTTCAGCCTCCAGGCTTCACTGCTAATTTTCTCCACACTTTGAATGACAATTAATGGTGGTAATGAAAGGATAAGCAGATTTTGAACAGCTTGAGGTCCTACTCTTGCTACAGCTAGTATACATTTCTACTGATGGAGTTGAAATTACACTCATATAAAATCCCTCTGATGATAGGAAGGTAACCAAAATGAATCCAACTGATTTAAAATTCCATCTCTCAGCAATTTTTAAATTCATAATATCCTTCGTAGATTGAAACTTACAGATTGGGTCCTTTAAGGAATGAACACTTTTAATCCTTGTGTTCCTCTGAATAAATATTTCAATCTATAGTTCTCCTCAACATTTGGATATGACACAGGTTACAAAAGTTAAAATAATTTAGCTGGACAAAAACGAAGATATGAATCATTCTCTGTTAATGTTCTCAGGTCAGTATTTGTCCCCCACTTCCAAGCAAACTACATTTCCATATATTTTCTTTACTTGGAAAACTAACTATTCAAAACGCCCTGTAGTTCAGAGCTTGAACAATGAAATTTTAATTCATTCAAAACCCATCTGCTTTCACAATGTTAACAGTGAGCCTGAAAGTCTTGTAAATATCCTGGCTGATTAGGATTAGTATCATGTCTACCTTGGACTATTTTGAATTATTCTGCTGATGTTACACCTTGGGAAAAAGAAAGCTTCATCATTTTAGAGCTGCTTGTCTTCCATATTAAGCAGCATGGCTCATCTGGGTAACAAGTGAACCAGCTCTGCAGTTCAGGTTTTCCAAGCTAAGTGTAATGAAGGCCTGATGACTGTGCAGGTTCTTATTGTCATTGAACTCAGGCATCTGGGAATTTTAGAATCTGTAGAGTTCATTATTTTGAACTACAAGACCAATTAATATCAAAAAATTACATCAGTGCTGCATGTGCACACTTGTAACATGAAATCTGTTTGATGCCATCTTCATTAAGGAGTTTGTTGAGGGAACTAGTGAGTACTCAGGGCTTTAGGACCTTGGAGCAAATTTTCAATGATGGAAAAGAGTTGCTCCTTATTGGACATAAGTGGCAAATTTGGTGGAATTAGATAGGATTGGAAGAGGGAGACACATACAAGAAGTATTTGGAGCAGAACAAATAAGATTAAGCAATGGAATTTATGTACTTGTCTTTAAATAATGTAACAGCAAGTTTAGAGCTTGATATTTCTCTGACGAAGTGTGTGGCGCTGGAAAAGCACAGCATGTCAGGCAGCATCCAAGAAGCAGTAGAATCAACGTTTTGGGCATAAGTTCTTTATCAGGAATGTTGGGGCAGGGAAGGGGGCTGAGAGATAAATAGGAGGGGGGAGTGGGGTGGGGGGACAGGTAGCTTGGAAGGCGATAGGTAGATGCAGGTGAGGGGTGATGGTGATAGGTCGGAGAAGAGGGTGGAGCTGATAGTTGGGAAGGAAGTTGGACAGGTAGGACAGTTCAAGAGGGCGGTGCCAAGTTGGAGGGTTGGATCTGGGATGAGGTGGCGGGAGGGGAGGTGGTGAAATTAATGATGCTGTGTGGTTGGAAGGTCGCAAGGCGGAAGATGAAGCATTCTTCCTTCAGGCTTCGGGTGGCTAGGATTTGGCAGTGGAGCAGGCCCAGAACTTGCATGTACTTCGCGGAGTGGGAGGGGGAGTTGAAGTGGTCGTCCACAGGGCGGTGAGGTTGTTTGGTGTGTGTGTCAGAGACATTCTATGAAATGTTCCGCGAGTTGGCGTCCTGTCTCTCCAATGGAGAGGACACGACACCGAAATGTCAATTCTCCCGCTCCTTAGATGCTGCCTAACCTGTTGTGCTTTTCCAGTGCCACACTTTTCAACTCTGATCTCCAGCATTTGCAGTTTCTTCTTGATATTTCACTGATTGTCATGTATATAGTATTTCGCGAAATGACGAAGACCAGAAGCATAGAGAATGGAGAGATTATAGTATCAATTAACTTGGTGACATTATCAGCAGTCTGAGCTCCGTGGTCCAGGTAAACATGAAAAAAACTGTCATGAAAATACACATCAGTATTGTTTAACGGAATAATAAATTACATAAGGTTAGTTACTGGTTTATTTTATCTGGATGTAGCAATTCTGCATGGCTTAGCTGTTTTCTATTGTTGACTGAAGTCTCAAATGTCAAAAGGGAGTGTGTGGGAAATGCAATATCTTCTGTTCTTTTACTGATTTAAGTCTTCTGTGCAAACCAATGCTTCCTCACATGGTTGGCTGATGAGACTCCCTCTTGTCTTTGGGCTTTGCAAATGAGCAGAGGACATGTAGAACAAGGCAAGCTGTTGATAGCATGAAGGGGGAGAAAGGAAGAAGGGATATCAGCAGATTGCCATGCCCAGAAACGTGATGAAAGAGCATTTCTCATATGAAACTCAGATACAGGAAATGCTTGAGATGCCTGCACTTCAGTAATAAGGCTGTCACTAAAATCTCTACCAATTGCTATTGCCAAGGACTGCACAGAATTTAGCTGTCAAGGTGACTCTGAATAATTTTCTATGTGCCTGACTCCTTTCAAGTTTCTGTTGGGGATATAAGCATATCTCTTATGCAGTGTCCAGAAACTCTCGATGCAAAAGGAAGATAATTTCATCTTCATTCGCTTTCGCCAGAGGGAAGCAGATTGAAAAAGTGTAAGCATTTCTACGAGTTTTCCTAAGCCTATCCATGCAGCATGATGCCATTGAATACACAAGCATTACCTTCAAGATTCTCTTGTCAATTTTGTTCTGTGTCTCAACTAAAAGGGACCTCTCTTCCTGTACACTCCTCTCTGCCATTTTTATTTCAATTGCCACAGACTGACCAGAGGCCGGCTACCAGGTGACAAATGTCATCCAGTGACAACATAATCGATGGCTCCAACTCACAAGTGATATGGATATGCAAAGGAAGCATATAATCAGAGACATAGAGTCGTAGAGTCATAGAGATGTACAGCATGGAAAAAAACCCTACGGTCCAACCTGTCTATGCCGACCAGATATCCCAACCCAATCTTGTCCCACCTGCCAGCACCCGGCCCATATCCCTCCAAACCCTTCCTATTCATATACCCAGCCAAATGCCTCTTAAATGTTGCAATTGTACCAGCCTCCACCACTTCATCTGGCAGCTCATTCCAAACATGTACCACCCTCTGCCTGAAAACGTTGCCTCTTAGGTCTCTTTGATATCTTTCCCCTCTCACCCTAAACCTATGCCCTCTAGTTCTGGACTCCCCGACCCCAAGGAAAAGACTTTGTCTATTTATCCTATCCATGCACCTCATAATTTTGTAAACCTCTATAAGGTCACCCCTCAGCCTCCGACGCTCCAGTGAAACAGGCCCAGCTTGTTCAGCCTCTCCCTATAGCACAAATCCTCCAACCCTGGCAACATCCTTGTAAATCTTTTCTGAACCCTTTCAAGTTTCACAAACACTTTCCGATAGGAAGGAGACCAGAATTGCATGCACTATTCCAACAGTGGCCTAACCAATGTCCTCCCAACTCCTGTACTCAATACTCTGACC
>NC_057721.1:14123880-14149088 GCF_004010195.1 Chiloscyllium plagiosum
AACACCTTACTGAAGTCCATATAGATCACATTTACTGCTCTGTCCTCATCAATCTTCTTTGTTACTTCCTCAAAAAACTCAATTAAGTTTGTGAGACATGATTTCCCATGCACAAAGCCATGTTGACTATCCCTAATCAGTCCTTGCCTTTCCAAATACATGTACATCCTGTCCCTCAGGATTCCCTCCAACAACTTGGCCTCCACCGAGGCCGGGCTCACCAGTCTATAGTTCCCTGGCTTGTCTTTACCGCCCTCGTTAAACAGTGGCACCATGTTTGTCAACCTCCAGTCTTCCAGCACCTCACCTGTGACTATCGATGATACAAATATCTCAGCAAGAGGCCGAGAAATCACTTCTCTACCTTCCCATAGAGTTCTCGGGTACACCTGATCAGGTCCTGGGGATTTATCCACCTTTAACCAGTTCAAGACATCTAGCACTTCCTCCTCTGTAATCTGGATATTTTGCAAGATGTCGCCATCTATTTCCCTACAGTCTATATCTTCCATATCCTTTTCTACTGTTAATACTGATGCAAAATATTAATTTAGTATCTCCCTCATTTACTGTGGCTCCATACAAAGGCCGCCTTGCTGATCTTTGAGAGGCCCTATTCTCTCCCTAGTTACCCTTTTGTCCTTAATATTTTCCAAAGCTATCTCATGTCCCCTTTTTGCCCTCCTGATTTCCCTCTTAAGTATACTCCTACTTCCTTTATACTCTTTGAAGGATTCACTCGATCTATGCTGTCTATACCTGACATATGCTTCCTTCTTTTTCTTAACCAAACCCTCAATTTCTTTAGTCATCCAGCATTCCCTATACCTACCAGCCTTCCCTTTCATCCTGACAGGAATATACTTTTTTCTAGATTCTTGTTATCTAATTTCTGAAGGCTTCCCATTTTCCAGCTTTACCTGCGAACATCTGCCTCCAATCAGCTTTCGAAAGTTCTTGCCTACTACTGTCAAAATTGGCCTTTCTCCAATTTCGAACTCCAACTGTTAGATCTGGTCTATCCTTTTCCATCACTATTTTAAATCTAATAGAATTATGGTTGCTGGCCCCAAAGCGCTCCCCAACTGACACCTCAGTCACCTGCCCTGCCTTATTTCCCAAGAGTAGGTCAAGTTTTGCACCTTCTCTAGTAGGTACATCCACATACTGAATCAGAAAATGTTCTTGTATGCATTTAAGAAATTCCTCTCCATCTAAACCTTTAACACTATGGCAGTCCTCGTCGATGTTTGGAAAGTAAAAATCCCCTAGCATAACTCCTCTATTATTCTTACAGATAGGTGAGATCTCCTTACAAGTTTGTTTCTCATTTTCCCTCTGACCATTAGGGGGTCCATAATACAATCCCAATAAGGTGATCATCCCTTTGGTATTTCTCAGTTCCACCCAAATAACTTGCCTGGATGTATTTCCAGGAATATCCTCCCTCAGCACAGCTGTAATGCTATCCCTTATCAAAAATACCACTTCCCCTCCTCTCTTGCCTCACTTTCTACCCTTCCTGTAGCACTTGTATCCTGGAACATTAAGCTGCCAGTCCTGCCCATCCCTGAGCCATGTTTCTGTAATTCCTATGATATCCCAGTCCCATGTTCCTAACCATGCCCTGAGTTCATCTGCCTTCCCTGTTGGGCCCCTTTTATAGAAATAAATGCAGTTTAATTTATTAGTCTTACCTTGTCCCTGCCTGCCCTGACTGTTTGACTCTCTTCTGTTCTCAACTGTACCAGTCTCAGATCGATCTCTTTCTTCACTATCTCCCTGGGTCCCACTCCCCCCCCCCCACCTTACTATCTTAAATCCTCCCAAGCAGTTCTCACAAATTTCCCTGCCAGTATATTTAAGTGCAATCCATCCTTCTGGTACAGGCCACTTCTACCATGCTTTCCAGGAAATCTGATAAAGCAGATTGTTGGTGCTTATAGCACTCAAATGGACCTCGACAGTGGAGATAATACTATGATTTTCTTGGTGTATTGACAAGCCTTCCTTCATAACAGCTTCCAGCATTTCACTGCTTGCTAACATCAGACTTATTGATCTGTAGTGCGCTATTATCTTTCGTGAACAGCAGTGTTACATTTGCACGCTTCCAATTTGCAATCAGTGTATCCAATTTCTCACCTATATCTTTTAGAAACTTAAGGTAATAGGCACTTAGATCTGGGGACTTGCTCGCTTTAAGACCATTACATTTCTCTGATACTGTGTCTCATCTGGTATAATTTAATGTAAATTCCACAGTTTTTTAGCCTGAGGATTTCCTTTCTATCTGATATGTAATTTGTGTTTTCAAGGTACACAGAGGATATTTATTTCCCATTCCCCTGATACGTTTTACCTATCTGCCTCTAAGGACTCCATGTTTTCTTAGGGCGGCATGGTGGCTCAGTGGTTAGCACTGCTGCTGCTGTGAAGATGTTTCATATGAAAAGGTACCTTTGATCGAGAGTGTTACAATGTCTTAAGTCTCTCTCTCTCTCTCTCTCTCAATCGCAGTTGCTCTGTCTGATTTTCAAAATGGTAAAAACAATGCCTGCAGATGCTGGAAACCAGATTCTGGATTAGAGTGGTGCTGGAAAAGCACAGCAGTTCAGGCAGCATCCAAGGAGCAGGAAAATCGACGTTTCGGGCAAAAGCCCTTCATCAGGAATACAGGCAGAGTGCCTGCAGGGCGAAGAGATAAATGAGAGGAGGGTGGGGGTGGGGAGAAAAGCCCACATTGATGCCCTGGGGTTGAAGTGTTCCGAGGCGGAAGATGAGGACCTCCATGTCCTCAGCTGAGTGGGAGGGGGAGTTGAAATGTTGGGCCACAGGGCAGTGGGGTTGATTGGTGCGGGTGTCCCAGAGATGTTCCGTAAAGTGCTCCGCTAGGATGCGTCCAGTCTCCCCAATGTAGATGAGACCGCATCGGGAGCAACGGATACAACAAATGACATTGGTGGATGTGCAGGTAAAACTTTGGATGTGGAAGGTTCCTTTAGGGCCTTGGATGGAGGTGAGGGAGGAGGTGTGGGCACAGGTTTTGTAATTCCTGCGATGGCAGGGGAAGGTGCCAGGACGGGAGGGTGAGTTGTTGGGGGGCATGGACCTGACCAGGTAGTCACGGAGGGGACGGTCTTTGTGGAAGGCGGAAAGGGGTGGGGAGGGAAATATACCCCTGGTGGTGGGGTCCTTTTGGAGGTGGTGGAAATGTCGGCGGATGATTTGGTTTATGCAAAGGTTCGTAGGGTGGAAGGTGAGCACCAGGGGCATTCTGTCCTTGTTACAGTTGGAGGGGTGGAATCTGAAGGCAGAGGTGCTGGATGAGGATGAGATGCGTTGGAGGGCATCTTTGACCACGTGGGAAGGGAAATTGCGGTCTCTAAAGAAGGAGGCCATTTGGTGTGTTCTATGGTGGAACTGGTCCTCCTGGGAGCAGATACGGCGGAGTAATTGGGAAAACGGGATGACATTTTTTGCAGGAGGTAGGGTGGGAAACCTGGACCATCTCTGACACCTCCCTCCCCTTCCTGGACCTCTCTATCTCCATTAATGACAACTGACTTGACACTGACATTTTTTACAAACCCACCGACTCCCACAGCTACCTGGATTACACCTCTTCCCACCCTACCTCCTGCAAAAATCCCATCCCGTATTGTACTCTATGCTACTTCCTCCCCACCCCCACTCTCCTCTCGTTTATCTCTCCACCCTTTAGGCACTCTGCCTGTATTCCTGATGAAGGGTGTTTGCCCGAAACGTCGATTTTCCTGCTCCTCGGATGTTGTCTGAACTGCTGTGCTTTTCCAGCACCACTCTGATTTTCAAAATGCTTACCTTTTTGATATCCCCAACATCGGATTGTCTCATTGGTTCAATGTGGGCAAAACAATGCATTCAAATGTGATTGGGTTTTAGTATCCTGGGATATAATTTAAATGATTGGTTGAATTTGAATTTTGTCAAAATAGCAGCCAACTTAGGTATGTATAACAGCTTATGCATGAAACGTTAATTCTCCTGCACCTCAGATGCTGCCTGACTGACTGCTTTTCCAGCACCACACGCTTTGACTCTGATCTCCAGAATCTGCAGTCCTCACTTTCTCTTATGTATTTCACAACCAAATGTTACATATTTTCAATTTTCCAGTACACTCTGAACTGCTCTTGTAAGCTCTCAGTGCAGAATAGCATTCACTCTCTCTTAAAGGTACATGCCTTCAACTTCATAACAACTAGCTATATACCATGCCTCAATGACACTCCTGTATTATATATTCTTTCTCACCAGTGGAGGAAGTACCAATGGTGTGAGCTTTACACTGCATGGTGTTGCACAGCAACATGTCCATCCCCTTGATGGATATCTGCTGACAACCTTGACAAGTTGCCTCTCTTTGTGTCTGCTGCAAACAGATTAGATTCCCTACAGTGTGGAAACAGGCCCTGGCCAAACAAGTCCAAAAGAGTAATCCACCCAGACCCATTTCCCTCTGACTAATGCACCATAACACTGTGGGCAATTTGGCATTACCAATTCAACTAATTTGCACATCTTTGGATTGTGGGAGGAAACCGGAGCACCTGGAGGAAACCCACACAGATACGGGGAGAATGTATAAACTCCACACAGTTACCGAGGCAGGAATCGAACCCGGGTCCCTGGCGCTGTGAGGCAGCAATGCTAACCATTGAGGCACCGTGCCCCCACAGTACAAGACAAGACAGAAGTACTGTGAGCTGTTAAGCTCCAGCTGAGAAGACAAAGCACACACACAAAACAAACAAGGCAAAGCAGAGCTGTTGTGACCATCAAAGTCTGTGCAAAGGGAGTGAGGGTAGAAAGAGCAAACTAAGAGTTCTGGGATGCATCCTGGTCAGGTCCATTGTGCCCATCCCTGTGCACAAAGCGTCCTGGCAGAAAGATTCCAGTAAAGGTGCCAGTGTGCTCCAAAGTGCAGCTTCAAGGTGGAGAACTATATTCTAACTGAGTCAGTGATGTGGGTGGGGTTTGTGCATGTTCAGTGCTGGTGTCCATGGAATACTGGATGCAGACAGTTGTTGCCAATAGAGTGTGGTCCACAATGCTGGGGACTCCTGTTCAAGATGGAGGCCCAGGGGAGTAAGCAGTGAGCTGGAGGCACCAGGTAGCTGCTCTGACTTTCATCTCAGGAATTTAGTTTCTTTCTCCTACCTGGGAGAATAGCAATTTGCATGTAAATGAGGCAAAAATAGGTAATAATGAAATTTGAATGCATACACATGGGCTTCTCATCGCTCACCATCAAGATTCTCATTCGCTTTGGGTGACAAGTCAGATATTTTTCTCAACACGGAGAATCTCGTTTTTCTGATCTCAGCCCATTTTCCCAACTGACTTGCTGTTGCTCGCACTTTCAGTGCATTGTTTCTTTCTCCACAATGACACGTGTTTGAGCAGGCACCCAGAGGGGAAATGCTGCAATTGACAAGATGCAGCCAACTTGTTACACGGTGAGATAATGCTAGTAATAGCCAAGGTAAGCACTGTTGTGAAGTGTTACATCCATAGTTCATTGCCAGCTGCCACCATAGAATTGGTGAATAGGCTACATACTTGTATACATAGTAACAATAACTGGTGTACTTCTTAGATTTTTTTGCATTAATGTGGAATAGTTTCATAATGTAACCATAATGATATATTTCCCATGATTTGGAGATGCCGGTGTTGGACTGGGGTGTACAAAGTTAATGAAGGCGCGGTGCTCCAAAAGCTAATGTGCTTCCAATTAAACCTGTTGGACTATAACATGGTGTTGTGTGATTTTTAACGATATATTTCCCAAAGTACATGATTACTATTTGTCCAATCTGCAGCTCACCCCAAGGGCGTATGATCAAATGCTTGTTTGCATTCTACTGATTTGATGCATAAAGCTCCAGGAATATGTAATTGAGGCAAGGCTTTTAATTGTCAGCTGCAGATTTGAAGTAGAGATTATGTCTGAGAATATAATGAATTGCTGTACAGCTGTCTTACTCCGTGATTTACCTGTACATGTTGAATAGCTTTATAAAAAGAATGCTTTGTATATAATTTTGCACCAGATGATCTTCACCTTCTAGGTTTTAATAGTCTGCCACTTTCCCAGACTATACTGGACAATACTAAACAAGGATGCCATTCCTGCTGGGCTTAACACATTGCTATCTTGTGAGAAGGGTGATCTGGGTATCAACAAGAAATACATCCTGTCCTCCATCTCATACCCAAGCACGCCTACTTTAACAGCCGGGAAGCAGTGAGTTGTGTACAGTACCACTCTGTCCAAAGGCCACAGACTCCATTTAACTTCAATGGCCTTGCTTTTCCTTGTTATGCGCAGTCTTTCTAAATGCTGGAAATATTCTTGTCCAATTTGCAGTCATTTACTTTTATGTGGTTATTCCCCAGTAAATCTAAGCCTGTACATTATTACTATGAAAATGTAGTTTAAAGAAAATGGAATAAGGCATTTCAGTGTTTTGGACCTGGCAATACAACATTACAATAAATATTGGATTTGGGATCATTGGCTTCATAAAAATTTAAATTTGTGTTGTTGTAAGACTGAATAAACGTGAATATCTCTGATTCGTCTTTGCTCTATCTGTCTGATGACTATTTAATGATCCATTAGTTAGAAGATGCCTCTTGTTTACCTTCCTGAACATAAATTGAACACTCAATAAAAGTTCAATTTTATTTGAATGCTTTCTTTCTCACTCTGTTTGGTTAGCTAGATGACTAGACTGTAGTGCAGATAAAGAAGAAAGCCTGGCTTTGATTCCTGCACTAGCTGTGATAGCTCATGGAGGCTGCCTCCTCATCTCATCCCACACTATTCAGAATCAACTCTCTCCTCTAATGTAGAGTGAAAGATGCCAAAGGTTTGTGTGCACTACAGTTCCTTACTGTTACCTCTGCTTTTGAGTTCTAATGTCTTTATACTCAGTAAGTTTTCTTGCTTAAATAAAACATCCTCAAAAAACAAGGTTAAG
The DNA here is from genome assembly GCF_004010195.1 of Chiloscyllium plagiosum. Classification (NCBI taxonomy): domain Eukaryota; kingdom Metazoa; phylum Chordata; class Chondrichthyes; order Orectolobiformes; family Hemiscylliidae; genus Chiloscyllium; species Chiloscyllium plagiosum. The sequence goes on from NC_057721.1 coordinate 14,130,912, forward strand.
CAGATGTTAAAGTGATATACAGAAGATTCATTATGGTGAACCACTGTATTAGCATCATACTTGTATAAGACTCTGGTGCGGCCGCATCTGGAGTATTGTGTGCAGTTTTGGTCGCCATACTATAAGAAGGATGTGGAGGCACTGGAACGGGTGCAGAGGAGGTTTACCAGGATGTTGCCTGGTATGATAGGAAGATCGTATGAGGAAAGGCTGAGGCACTTGGGGTTGTTTTCATGGGAGAAAAGAAAGTTTAGGGGTGACTTGATAGAGGTGTACAAGATGATTAGGGGTTTAGATAGGGGTGGACTCTCCCTCATTATGGGCATTTAAGCGGGCATTGGATAGGCATATGGAGGATAGTGGGCTAGTGTAGCTTAGGTGGGTTTGGATCGGCGCAACATCGAGGGCCGAAGGGCCTGTACTGCGCTGTATTCTTCTATGTTCTATGTTCTATAAATAGTTACTCTGTGATAGAGGCAAATGAACAGCTCTACTCGAAATACTCATATCCACACATCAGAAAACTGAAATCCTATATAGAATAGACTACAGGGTCACTGGGCAGGCAGTCTGCTCTTGCTGTGAGAAATATTAAGTCTTGTGGGGCAGAATACATGGTACGTTCATGTGCACATCTATTATTGTCACTTTTGAACAGGAATAAAGCCATAAACTATAATATCCTTCTCCATCTACATAATCTTAACAATGTTGCATTCATCCATTCACAGTTTATGTCCTCTTTAGCAACTGGAACAGAACCTGAGGGAAGAAAATTTGATTTATTGTATTATGACAAAAATGAGAATGAGGAGGATGATGATTTTGAGAAGGAAACCATTGCAGATATGGCATACAACTGTCCCTGCAGTATGGTAAAACTAGAGTGTGGTAAACAGTTGAGAATGGTCAATTGAGATTAGATACTCTTTGCATCTACATCTGGACCGAGTTTCTGAGGAGATTAGATTAGATTACTTACAGTGTGGAAACAGGCCCTTTGGCCCAACAAGTCCACACCGACCTGCTGAAGCACAACCCACCCAGACCCCTACATTTACCCCTTCACCTAACACGATGGGCAATTTAGCATGGCTAATTCACCTGACCTGTACCTCTTTAGACTGTGGGAGGAAACCAGAGCACCTGGACGCAACGCACACAGACATGGGGAGAATGTGCAAACTCCGCACAGTCAGTTACCTGAGGCTGGAATTGAACCCAGGTCTCTAGCGCTGTGAGGTAGCAGTGCTAACCACCGTGCCACCATGCCGCCCACCAAAAGAGTTTTCTGAATGACATTTTGTCCATCTACAAGGCAGCCGGGGGTCACCTCCTCAATAAACTCTATGTTTGGACTGTATTTGATTGGTAACGTAGCACAGTCCAGGACAATTATGCAGGACAATCTAGAGAATATTGCAAAGTGACCGTATAAAGGTTTATAAAATCATGAGGGACATGGATAGGATAAATGGACAAGGTCTTTTCCCTGGGTTGGGGGAGTCCAAAACTGGAGGGCATAAGTTTAAGGTGAGAGGGGAAAGATTTAAAAGGGATCTAAGGGGCAAAGTTTTCATGCAGAGGGTGGTGCATGTATGGAATGAGCTGGTAGAGGAATTGGTGGAGGCTGGTACAATTACAACACTTAAAAGACACTGGATGGGAATATGAATTGGAATGGTTGAGAGGCCAAGTGCTGGCAAATGGGAGTAGATTAATTCAGGATATCTGGTCGGCGTGGACGAGTTGTACTGAAGGGTCCATTTCCATGCTGTACATCTCTATGTCTCTATAACTCCCAAGATAGGAAAAGTGCCTGATTGTCCATTCAGTTGTAAATTTGTACTACATAAATTACTTTGCAAAATTTGTACAGAATAAAATAAGTAAAAGTGATGTGTATTTAAAATTGTCAATATATGAAACAAATGCAAAATTAAGATATAAGTAAAAAAATGAAGTTTGAGGAATCTGTGTCTTGCAAGGGAAAACATGTCTGAACTAGGATGGGGTAGAATTGATTAGATTAGATTAGATTACTTACAGTATGGAAGCAGGCCCTTCGGCCCAACAAGTCCACACCGACCCGCCGAAGCATAACCCACCCATACCCCTACATTTACCCCTTACCTAACACTACAGGCAATTTAGCATGGCCAATTCACCTGACCTGCACATCTTTGGACTGTGGGAGGAAACCAGATCACCCGGAGGAAACCCACGCAGACACGGGGAGAACATGCAAACTCCACACAGTCAGTCGCCGGAGGCGGGAATTGAACCCGGATCTCTGGCGCTGTGAGGCAGCAGTGCTAACGACTGTGCCACTGTGCTGCCCACTAATTGGTGCCATGACATTTAAAATGTAGAATCTGGGACTCAATCCAATCCAAGGCTATATGCTTCCTGCATGATTGAGCAGTTTCAACTCAGTTCCAAGTCAAGACAAGTCCACAGGCTAAAATATTTTGGCACCGAATGACAATGAGATGCCTTGAAAATGGGTATTATGGAAAATTATGCAACAAAAAGGGCATAGGTTTAGGGTAAGAGGGGAAAGATATAAAAGGGACCTGGGGGCAACTTTTTCACACAGAGGATGGTACATGTATGGAATGAGCTGCCAGAGGCTGGTACAATTGCAACATTTAAAAGGCATCTGGATGGGTATATGAATAGGAAGGGTTTGGAGGGATATGGGCGAGGTGCTGGCAGGTGGGACTAGATTGGGTTGGGATATCTGGTCGGCATGGACGGGTTGGACTGAAGGGTCTGTTTCTGTGCTGCACATCTCTATGACCCTATGACTCTATGAATGCAATGCAGATGTTTCTTTCATATTATTGTGTACAAATACTGCATTAGCCCATCCGTTGGAGTCTGAGAAAGTCCAACCCTGAAGTAATCTATAGTGGTCTGTTCTGCACAGTATGCCTTATTAGTGTTCTGATGGATGAAGCCAGGTTGCACAATACCACAGTCACTTCAGTTGTCTTGATATATCTGCCATTGCTGTCCTTCAGTGATGCATAGCCAGCACCTATCCACCAAAGTTAATGGTGTTTGTTTACAACTTTTGTGATAGATGAGCCAATTAGTTTGGCATATACTGATCTAGCCATGAAACAGATCCACAACTGTAAAGTTTGGGCATGGTGTGGGCTACCTTTGACAGCCTGAAAATGGGTGTGAGTACTATAATACATGGTTAACCCTTACCTGTTAACATGGCAGAGGACAAACATGAGAAAGAACAGACTTTGAATGTTATGGATGCTTTAAGAAAGGTCTTGGTGGAGGATGTTGGAAGATGGGGCAATATCTTCACTGCAGAAGAGGTTAAGAGAGCCTCCAGACACAAAATCATAAGACAGTGGAGTTTAATGGCAAGAGCCAATCCCAAGGACCCAGATGAAATGTGGCAAAATGTTTAATACCTTCATAAAGGTGATCAAAGTCATTGAATGCATCTTCAAATGCCATCTCCTATCATCTTCATCACTAGCCTCAGGCAGTCTCAATGCATCACATCACCCACTCACTGCCGATCTCTATCAACCAGGATTTATAACTGATGTTTATACGCTTCACTAATTGCTCCTAGCCTCATATCCAATGACAGCCAGAGGAAATAGCAGTGATTGGTTTTAAATCTCTTTATAGAATGTGGGTATCACTGGCAAGGCTGTAATATGTTTTCCAATCCTAATTGCTTTTGGGAAGATGGTGGTGAACCACTTTCTTGACTATTGCCATCTGTGAGGGTATTGGTGTTATCACAGAGCTGGTAGAAAGGAAAGTTTTGGTGTTTGACCCAGGGATGTTGATCCGAAATCAGGATGGTGCCTGGCTTCAAGAAAAGCCCTGATTTATGTGCGCATGTTGTACTTGTTTGCTGGGTGGGACAGCCACTGGTTTGAAAGATGCAAGAAAGAAGTCTTAGAAGTGTTGCAATACATCTAGTAAATGGTACACACTACAGTCAGAGTGTACCAGTGTACAGGGAGTGCCTCCATGTGAAATGGTGGATGGCCTACCTTTTTGATAATATTAGCTAGTTATACAGGTATAACGTTACAGTCTGGGCTCTGTGCTTACTGTTTACTGTAAATTTCATGGACATAGCTGACTGACCGAAGATACTACACTAACTCCAATGCACAGAGTGTGACTGAAAATCAGGCTAGTACTTTAATACCAGGAGTGTCACATGTTATGATATCATGTAACTGTCTTAAAGGCACAGCTTTACATGGTGAGGGACCTATTCCATATTAAAGTTGTAAGGTCAATCGTGGCACCAAAAAAAAAGGACATGAACAATCCCAGTTTCTCACAGGATCCTTTAATTTTGGGAAGGATAGCCTCTTCCAGCAATCTCCTCCATCTTTGCGAGCTTCTTCTGAAATGCTGCAGTATTCCTGAAGCATCTGTATTCATATAAAGCAGAATACTATTCATAGGACTGAGATTTAAGTATTTATGATATTTCAGGTAGCAGAGAAAAAAATAATAAATTCTGTGACTGCAAACAATGAAAACTACTTTGAATGTTGGATATGCTGCTCATATGATTGATGTGAATTTATTAAGTAGTTGGCAAGCTGTTTATAGAAATTATTGCTGACATTGCTATAATTGCATTTATTACTCATAGATAGTCTGAACAAATTACTAAACACTTACTAGCATGGCAACTTTGAAAGTCTACTGTTCATTGAGATGGTTTAATAGTACAGCAAACAATTATTTTATGGAAATTTGAGGTTGTGGAAGCCATGTTTTTGTGTTTCTCTTCCATGCTCATATATTTGCATTTTCAATCAATATGATCTGTAAGGTCTTTTGGCCAAAATGTTTAATGAACAGATCGACATAAATGGAAAGGGAATACACTACCACCAGAGAGTATCTTCAGGACATTCATCCAAGTGCAGTTCTGTGGATTCTGTCCTCTCCAGAAATGGAAAAGCCAGCAAAAAAACAACTTTACTTTTGACACTATTATTAATAAGAAAAATTGAAGATTTTGATGGATGACCAAAGTACTGTGGAAACTTCAATGTTAATTGTTTTTAGGGCAATGTGGTACAACAGCTGTTGACAGTCTGTTGTGTCGGAATAGAGACTGGAAGAGGAGAAGGTAGCATTACGGAGCAGATGTAGATGTACGACAGTGGATAGTTATCAACCATGACATGCTACTTGGAAATGACTAAGGAATAGTGCCTGAGGAAGCAGAGGCTCTTCATGATTGAGGTTAGTCACCTAGTTATAAAGATCATTTAGTAAAATCTACCATTATTAGTGCATTAACAGTTTGATGAAGGTCACTACAATCATTAGGTTTAATGTCAAAGGAGCACTCCAGGCATAAGATGACTATTTCAAGGCTCAACCGCCTTTTGCAGAATCAATGATCTGTTTTCTTCTCGCTGGCAGAGCTGCATAATCAGCAGATTAAATAGAAGTGAATTGCTTTTATTCAGTTGTCTAGTGGTAGTACTAATATATATTATTAAGTATTGTGGCTGTGCATTACAAACTTCTCCAGACTGGCTGTGCATCTGATTGATTACTTCTGGAAGAACTTAGAAGTAGGGGAACCAGTTTAAAATAAATTCTCACAATTAAAATAGAAGCCATGATGGAGGAGACAGTGTTGGACTAGGGTGGACAAAGTTAAATATCACACAACACTAGGTTATAGTCCAACAGGTTTATTTGGAAGCACTAGCTTTCGGAGCACTGCCCCTTCATCAGGTACGAGAGTGTGGTGCTGGAAAAGCACAGCCAGTCAGGCAGAATCTGAGAAACAGGATCATAAGATACAGAATTTACAGCAAAAGATTACAGTATCAAGCAACTGAAACGATATACTGAAAAACCTAGATTGCTGTTAAGTCTTTCATCCTTAAGAATGGGTTGCAAGTTCCAGTTCATTAATATGTAAATCTTAGAACTTCTTTTAACTCACATTATCAAAGCTGAAGTTATCTTGAGAAAGAATGGTGATATCTCAGCTCAGAGAATGTATTAAAGTTGTGAGTTTGAAGTCTGTCTGTATCCCAATCTTGAGTCAGACTAGTTTTATTTCCAAAGTAAGAATTTATAAAATATTATTGACTGGATTGGATTGACTGCCTGCACTGACTGCCTGCAGGTTGTGCGTTTTTTGAGGAAAATAGAATGTATCTGAAAATATAAAATTCTGAAAATGCAAATTCAGCCTATAGACTTATATGAATGTGTGCGTACATGTGAGAGAGAGAGAGAGAGAGTTGCGTATCCCGAAGTCCATCTTGGAGGATGGTCACCCAAAGATCCGAGGCCAAATATCCCTGACTGTTGAAGTGTACGCTGACTGGGAGGGAACACCCCTGTCTGGTGATTGTTGTGTGGTGTCCATTCATCAATTGTCGTAGCATCTGCTTGGTCTTGTCTTCTTGCCTGCAGCCTATGAGATAAACAATGTTGACCGGGTCACATGAGTACCTGCCATATACATAAGTGAATGGTGTTCCCAAGTGTAATGGTGGTATCCATGTCAACACTGTGATACGTCTTGCAGTGGTCGAGCAGAGGCTGATAGCCAAGTTCGGTACCCATGAGGATGGCCTCAACCAGGACCTGGGGTTCATGTAACACTACAGGTGACCCCACCGCACTATACACTCTCTCATACACACACTTTTACATACTCACGCACCCACGCAGACCCCCTCTCATACACACACTCTCTCTCTTACACATATACATACACCCCCCATACTCACACCCATTCACACACCCTCTCACAGGCTTATACTTCATCACACTCAGACACACACTTTACCAAGCATGCACATACGGAAACACACACTCTCATACACACTCACACGCACACATTCACATGCATATACTGACACATGTGTGAATTTGCATTTGCAGAATTATATTTACACATACATTCTATTTTGCTCAAAAAGTGCACAACCTGCAGGCAGTCAATCCATGTAATATTTTATAACTTCTTCCTTTGGAAATAGAACAAGTTTGACTCAAGACTGGGATACAGACAGACTCTAACCTCACGCCTTTAACACATTTTCTGAGCTGACATGTCATCTTTTTTTTATAAAACCTGAAGTTATCTCGAGAATGTGAGTTAAAAGAAGTTCTGGGATTTACATATTCATGAACTGAAACCTGCAACCCATTCTAAAAGATGAAAGACTTAACAGCATTCTAAGTTTGTTCAATGTATCATTTCAGTTACATGACACTGACCTTCTGCTGGAAATTCTGTGTCTTATGATCATGTCCCACAGCTACCTGATGAAGGAGCAGCACTCTGGAATCCAGTTCTTCCAAATACACCCCTTGAATTATAACCTGGAGTTGTGTAATTTTTAACTTTGTCCAGCTTAATAGCAGCTGGAAATGTGTTGCTGGAAAAGCGCAGCAGGTCAGGCAGCATCCAGGGAACAGGAGAATCGACGTTTCGGGCGAAACGTCGATTCTCCTGTTCCCTGGATGCTGCCTGACCTGCTGCGCTTTTCCAGCAACACATTTCCAGCTCTGATCTCCAGCATCTGCAGACCTCACTTTCTCCTCCAGCTTAATAGCATCCTTCCGATAGCAGGGCAACAAAGTACTGGACTGGACAAAGTACTCCAGAAGAAGCCAAACCAACATCCTGTACAACCTCGACATGATGTTTCTGTTACTATACTCAAAGATCCGAGTAGTGAAGGTAAGCATGCTAAACACAGACAGGATGGTTAAGAAGGTATGTAATGCTGAAAATGTGTTGCTAGAAAAGCGCAGCAGGTCAGGCAGCATCCAGGGAGCAGGAGAATCAACGTTTCAGGCATGAGCCCTTCAAGGGCTCATGTCCGAAACGTTGATTCTCCTGCTCCCTGGATGCTGCCTGACCTGCTGCGCTTTTCCAGCAACACACTCTCAGCTCTGATCTCCAGCATCTGCAGTCCTCACTTTCTCCAAGAAGGTATGTAATGCAAACTTCAAAAGAATTATGTACCTTAACCCTGAAGTCTCTCTGCTCTACAATACTACCCAAAACCCTACTTCTAATTGTACGCTCACCCTGAATCCCATGTCATCTAACTTTACTAATTAGTCTATCATGTGGAACATTGTCAAAGTCTTTTGTAATGTCCAAGTAAACAACATCTACAGCTCTGTCCTCATCAGTCTTCTTGGTTACTTCCTCAAAAAGCTCAACCAAGTTTGTGAGATACTGTTTTCCTTGCACAATACCATGCTGACTATCCCTTGCCTCTGCAAATGCATGTAAACCCTGTCTTTCGGAATCACTTCCGACAACTTGCATACCACCAAAGTCAGGCTCACACGTATGTAGTTCCCAGGCTTCTCCTTGTATCCCGTCTTAATGAAGATACAACATTAGCCGCCCTCCAGTCACCTGACACCTCACCTTTCATATGATCTTGATAAATGCTTCGTTCATTGAAGGAGGAGCATTGATGAATATTTGCATCATCATTTTGCACCTTGCTACAGGTGCATAAAGCTTGATGCCTGTATAGGTGACTGTATCAGATATCTGTGTACTGGCAGCTTGCATGTTCCTTGTCGGCCATGTTGTCTGTTCATTCTCTGAGGCGAAAGGGAAAAACAAGCCATATTTTCCACAGATCCTGCAGTGAGAGTTAAGACTGTAATAAGTCACTGCATTGTGTCTCATCAGAGAATTCAAATAATGAAATAACAACTGTGAAGACATGGAGGAAATATAATATAATAATCAAAGCAATCAATTTAATTATGTTAAGTATCACATATGCATTGAAATTGTGGCAAAGTTACAGTTAATCATAAAGTTTAGTATTTCTGCAATCCTCACGATACTTTACTGTCTATTAATGAGTGATAACAGTTTGGTTTCCTTCCCAGAAATATGAGCAATGTCAGCCCTCTGCAAACTTAATAGAAAGGGGGAATATTCCTCAACCTAAGGAAATGCTATGCAGCATGCATAACAATCTGAGGCATTCTGCTGTGCTTGAAATTGCACTTTGTCAGGTTACAAAAAAAATGATCATAATAAAGAAATGGTATAATAATTAGATCTCTGCAAGAGAATTCACAGTTGAGACTAAATTAGGATTCCATTTCATGAAATTACCATCTCTACTGCAAATTAGGAGCATATATCTATCTATTCCTGCCTCCCATTGAATAATATTATCGTTTCTCACAATCGTAAGAATGTAAAAACACAAGAAATTGGAGCAGGAGGAGCCCATCTGGCCTGTTGAGCCTGCTCTGCAATTTAATAACCATGGCTGATCTTCTCGTGGACTCAGCTCCATTTGATTAAGACAGAGGTAGATAGGTTCTTGATTGTCAAGGGGATTAAAGGTTACAGGGAGGAAGTCAGAGAATGAGATTGAAAAATCTATCAGCCCCAATTAAACAGCTGAGCAGACTCAACGGACTGAATGGCCTAATTTCTGCTCCTCTGTCTTATGGTCTTTCTCACCTGCTCACCAAAACCTTAATTCCTTTACTGTTCAAAACTTGACCTTTGCCTGAAAAAACATTGAATGAGGTAGCCTCAACTGCTTCACCGGGCAGGGAATTCCACAGATTCACAACCAAAATGCCTACGGAGATATGAACCTGTGTTTCTGATTCAGATGATGCTGTGCACTGACCTGATGCCTACTTGTCCACACCACACTCCAACGAGAGGAATTCCAAAAGCAGCAACCCAGCAACCCAACTTCACATACCCAATTCCATTTCAGAACCGTGGGGCTGAACGAAGCTATCTGTACTGGCCACTTTTCTCCAGATCATTGGGTTTGAGTTTCATTCTCACCAGGACCTGCTCAACGAAAGCAACACAGGAATAGGCAGCATGGTGGCTCAGTGGTTAGCACTGCTGCCTCACAGCGCCAGGGACCTGGGTTCGATCCCAGCTTTGGGTGACTGTCTGTGTTGAGTTTGCACATTCTCCCTGTGTCTGCGCGGGTCACCTCTGAGTGCTCCGGGTTTCCTCCCACAGTCCAGAGATGTGCGGATTAGGTGAAATGGCCATGATAAATTTGCCCAACGTGTTCAGGGATGTGTAGGTTAGGTGCATTAGTCAGGGGTAAATGTAGAGTAATAGGGAATCTTCATCAATTTGGGTGGGATACTCTTCAGTGGGTCGGTATGGACTTGTTGGGCTGAAGGGCCGGTTTCCACACTATAGGGATTGTATAAAAGAAAAATATGCAACTTCCTGAAAATAACACGAGCATCTTTCATTGCCTGATGGAGCAACCAAAGTCTCTGGACAAAGAGGCAGCATTCCAACAGCCTAAAGAATGCTTGAAGACAAATCTGGAAAATAAAGAAGTCAAATGGTAGGAATAGAAAAGCTGAAACATTCTGTAGTATACTGACATACAAAGCAGTTTTGAATCCAACAGTGTTATTTGCTCTTGGATGGTGTCTGTTTTCTTAAGGATGACATTACCATCCATCAACATTAGGAGGAACATTTCCAACAAGTCCTTGATTGTGAATCCACAGTTACAGCTTTTCCCAATGCTATCCTGTGATAGAATCTCAGGGTGATCCACTATTGATAGGAAAACTGTAAACTGAATCAGTCAGCTGAGAAACAACAAAACCTATGCCCCGGTGGTGTTTCAGCTGGGGTCTTCAATAACCTTAATGTCTGCTCTCCTCAAAATTGCACATCCTCATTCTGTGGATTCAGAAATATGATTATTGCAACTATCTAAAAGAAGGGAGATAAATCATTGCTGTAGAAGCAGTTGTGGTATTTGCCTCTTGACCACATCAGGGAAAATTCCAACATGCGTTCTCCTGAATTGCCTAATTGCTGTGGTACTGAAAATCATGTTAGAGACACAGTATGGCTTCAGAGCTTTCACAGGAACTCTGACATTATCTCTATTGCTAAGGAAATCCAAAAAAAATGTAAAAACAACTGCAGGATTTCAAGGAAATGATTGATGTATTTGATTCAGTGAATCACAAGATTCTATAGATTTTTAAAACAAATTTGGTTGTCTAAACATCTTTGTCACAAATTGCTTCATGTTGATATGATGCTCACTCAGACTTTGATGATGATATTTTTTACATCCAGCCTGGTTATTCCTGCAGTAGATTCTGTCATGGCTTTGTCATTAATCTACTGGTGTCTTAAAATTCCACAGTCTAAACACCAGCGCCAACTTGTTAATATCAATGTCCCTCAGACTCTGAACTAAAATGGCACTAAATATGAAAGCACATCGAGACCAGCACATTTTCTATAAAAGTGATTTTAACATCTGACATGAAATACCCCAGTGTTAAGTATTATGAACAAATGTTGTTATTTGAAGGGATTTTATTTTCAACTCTGCAAGTTGCATTCACAGATTTGCAAGCTGCTTTCAGAAGTTTCATTAAATATTGTATTAATGGAGCAGTATTATGCACCATAAAGCAAACAGAACAAATTATGCCCTGAAGGGCAACTATGCCTCATTAATGCTCTGGTTAAATCTCCTATGGAGTTAAAAACTGACAAGTTGTGCCACAATGCTGATATTTTACTGAATTTGAAACAAAACCAGTACAGAATTGATTCTTATAACACTGTTTATAATCTAATCTCAGCCAGGATGATGGCCAGCTTCTATAATTGTCCTCCTTGTCAGAGACAGAAATGGAGGGTTAACCTTAGTGATTGAGATGAGTGCATTTATGGACATTGACAGCAGCATTAGATGTGATGTCCTTAGCATCAAATAGCACATCTAGCGTTCATGTCCAGGAAGAGAAAGTCAATGCTGAATGTCCGTTCAGTGAACGCTAGAGATTACTGTAGGATATGTCAAGTTAGTGAGTACAAGAGGCTGCAGCCTGTGGTAAAGGATGGTTGATGTGCCAGCCCTTTAGAGGTCAAAGTCTGAAATCAGTTGTTTCTGCAGAGGAGTCAGATGCAAACCTTGATAAACAGCAGAAGGCTGATGGGCATACAGGAAGGAATTAAATGAATTTGAGGGACTACCAAATAGCCTCCTGTCACTGTGAATGTGCAAAGGTGAGCCCATCTCCAATTTGACAAAGAGTTTGCCTTCTCTGTAGCCTCTTTTATGTCCTGCTCAGTCCTCCGAGTGTCAGCAGCCTGGGCCATTTCTTCCACCATCAGCTGTGGAGTTGTGGCAGTGATGTATTCACCAGCATGTGCTCCTGACTTGAATCTCGATAATACCAATTAAGCTGGTGGAGCAGCCTTGCCAATGCTCCCTCTGAAGGGTTTGTCATATTTCCCTCAGAGGTGGAAGAGGCGATGTCTTGCAGGGCCACCCTCCCGATCACCGAGAACTGTGCAGATTCCATTGGTGCCAGCAGTGATGTATGAAAGAGAGAATGAGTCCTGAAATAGGATGCCTTTACATTCCCAATGGCATTAATGAGACAGCAGCACAGCAATGGGCCATGCATCTTCGTTGATTGCTGGGACATGGAGGCTTTAACATCACCAAATGATAGGTCAGTGTTTTCACCAGCTCAGGCAAGGCTCCTCTCCTCGTCGGTGATCTGGAGGTGAATATCAGGCACCCCAGCACTTATCTTATCACCTTCTGCCCCTATTGTGGATCAATTGTTCCTGGAATGAGAGAAGGGATGTATTGAGTGGGCTGAGAGTGGGTGGCACAACTGTTAGTCCCACTGTGGGTAGACGAAAGATGTTACAATTTCTTGGGGAGTAAGTAGGCAGTGCAGGGGGAATGCAATACTTTGGGGGGGGGGGGTCACAAACTCAAATGCTTTAGAGATTAACATTAGTGGACAGCTAGGTGATTAATATCTCTGCACATATGGAGGTTATTCTGGCAGTTATGTAGTTACCTTAGTGTTGCAATGTATGCCCAAGATCATGTTACAGGGCTCCAGTAACAGATCATGGTAGTGCATTGTGATAGGTTAGTTAAATCATTGGGGGATGAGCTAATGCTGAAGATGATGGTGTTGTAATGTGATAGGTCAAGTGTGATGGAGGGAAACAAGTGTGACAGATGATGATTAGTTAAGAAAGACAAAGCAAGCCAGCATGATTGGCTATGCTAATGTTATCCGATAAGCAAGGGACCAACAAATTGTATAAAATGGAGGAGAACAAAAAGCTTGTGGTGAGTCAGGGAAGACATTTTGCTAGTTCCCACAGTTTTGATTTTGCAAGCTTAAAAGTTTAATTTTGTAAAGGATTGTCAGCATCTCTTGGCAATGTTTTTATAGAACATTGAGTAATTATTCCACAACACATGCTGGTTCTGTACATTGTGTTAGTGACCTTGCTCCTAAATTTTATACTGTGTTTATGGTCTTTAGAGCTTTCAATAACCTTAACTTGCTAGTTCAAAAGTCTGAGATCTTTACTAGTCCTTATGAGTAAATTCCCATCGTTAGACACCATGGGGTAAATCCTGTATTCGAGCTGAGAAGCCATGCTACAACCTTGTAGTCTTATAGTTTCCACTGAGTTTAGCTTCTTTCTGGGCACGAGGGATCATTGAAATTCTCCTGCACAGTTCTCAAGAATTAATGTACCAATCTAACTCTGCAAATATCAACTTATCACAAGAATTGCTTCAGGGAAAGCATTCTCCAAATTTGTAGAAACAGTTTCTCTTCATTATTTCCCCCATTTTGTTCTGAACAAGCCTTTTTTCCCCTAAAGAGTAAGAAATGGTTATTGACAAACTAAAATGGCTTGCTACCTCCTCACCATATTATTTTTTCTGTGCTTCAAATATTTTTGTTCTGTTTCATTATGCAATAATATTTGAAAACAGCCATTCTTTATGCAACATGGATAAAGGATGAAAAATAATATCTCCTGATGTGACTTATCCTCAAATAAGTGTACATTTGGTGAATATAATTTCATTCCAGAGCTCATCCTCCACACCATCCCCCATTTGATTTCAAACTGGTTTTTAAATCCTTTAAATCATGAGCTACCATGAGACATTTTGTGGGATGTTTTTAGTGTTTATGCGCATGCAAACAGAAAATACTCTTTAGGGCTTTTTTTTTAGAAAATCTTTGTGCGGTCATACACTTCCCACCCTGAAATAAGGCTATTTGTCAGACAGTTGTATGCTGTAGCAGAGCTGAAATAATGCACATGGGGCAGAATTTTGGAAGCTGTCCTGATTTTAAAGTCAGCAAGAACCTTAGAGAAGCATCATAAATCTCTGCTCCTCAGATGATGCCTGACCTGCTGTGCTTTTCCAGCACCACTCAAATCTAGACTCCGATTTCCAGCATCTGCAGCTCCCACTTTTGCCTAGTTCAAACATCACTGAGGTAGCTGAATGAAGGACAGTTATCAGTTACCTGAAGCCTGAATCAGGCCTCAATAGTTGTTAATTACTACTTAAGCTTAACTAGTATGAGTCACCACAGCTCAATTTAACTGACGGGCTGGTGAAAGCACACAATCAGTCAGCTGCACGTGGTCACGAGGAGGAGATCACATCCAGAGTGAGACGCAGCCCAAGTGAGGGCAATATATAGTTCATGGCCTTTGGAGGGAGCATGGGAATTTGGTGCAGAGTGGAGGACATGCTTTCACTTGCTTTATTGGCTCATGCTTCATAAGGACTTCATTAAAAAAAAGTATAAATTCAAACCCAGGACCGGGGACCTAGCATGAAACAAAGAGTGACATCACTGATAGACCGTAAGTACGTTGCTTGATAATAACTATCTATTATAGATTACCTTCAGATTGAAGGTAAACAGAAGAAAAGTGAAACACAAGTAAGAACTTTTTCTAAAACAATCAAGAACTAAGTAAATAAATTTGGACCAGTTGATGTGTTGTATTCTGCATGATATGGAAGCTGGTGGCCTCTATCATGGTTTTGAGTGCCCACATCTTGTCACAAGTGTTGGTTGCTTGAGGAACTCTAGCTCCGAGTTGATGAGTTGGAGTCTAAGCTTTAAACATTATGTGGCACATCAGGAAGCGGTTACTTGGACGTTTGTGTTTTAGGAGACAATCACACCCCTCAGAATAGCTACATGAATTTGGTCAGTGGTTCGAGATAGAAGTGTAACTATGAGTGAGGTAGTTAGAGGGGTCCAGGGGGTAGTGCTGAAGGAGCTTCAGCCTTGAGCTTCTCTAAGAGGTTTGAGATTCTTGCTCCCTGAGTGGATGGGAATCGGGGAGCTGTAGGAATGATGAGCAAACTGACCACTGCACTGTGGTACAGGGAGCCATTCAAGAGGGGTTAGAAAAGGAGTTTCTGGGAGTAATTCAGAAAGCACAGCAGAAATTCATTCCAAGAAAGAAAAAACATACTAAGGGGTGGATGAGGTAACCATGGCTGAACAGGGAAGTCAGGGACAACATGAAAACAAATACAAAAGCATTTAATGTAGTGAAGATTAATAGGAAGCCTTTAAAAACAAGCTGAGGATAACTGAAAAAAGCAATGAAAGGAAAGAAGACCAAAATATGAAGGTAAGCTAGCTGATAATATAAAAGAATATTGCAATTTTTTAAAGATATCAAAAAGGTAAGAGAGAGGCAAGAATGGGCATTGGACTGCTGGAAAATGAGACTGGAGAAGTTGTAATGGGAAATAAGGAAATGGTGGAGGAACTGAGTAAATATTTTGCATCAGTTTTTACAGTGAAAGAAACCAGCAGCATAGCAGAACTTCAAGAGATTCGGGGGCAGAGGTGAGTGTCGTGGCCATCACTAAGGAGAAGGTGCTGGAGAAACTGAATGATCTGAAGGTGGATTAATCACCCAGACTGGATGGACTACACAAAAGAATTTTGACGGAGATAACTGAGGAGATTATTGAGGCATTGATCTTTTAGGAAGCACTGGAGTCAGGGATAATTCCAGAGAAATGGAAAATGGCTAATGTAAAATCCCTGTTTAAGAAGGGAGGGAGGCAGGTGACAGGAAATTATAGGGTGGTTGGCCTGAACTCAGTTGTTAAGATTTTGGAATCCATTATTAAGAATTAGATTGCGGAGTACTTGTTTGATTTTATTTTATTTGACTTATTCTTGTCATGTGTGCTGAGATACAGTGAAAAGTGTTGTTTTGCATGCTACACAGGCAGATTGTACCATATAAAATGCATCAGGGTAGCAGAACAGAGTGCAGAATACAGTGTTACAACCACAGAGGAGAGAGAGAGAAAACACGAACATTCAAGAGGTCTGTTCAAAAGTCGACTAACAATGGGGAAGAAGCTGTGCTTGATTCTGTTTATACATGTGTTTATATCTTCTGCCCAAGTGAAGAGGGTGGGAGAGAGTATAACTGGGATGGGAGAGATCTTTGATTATGTTGGTTGTTTCCCTGAGGCAGCAGCAAGTATAGCTGGAGTCAACGAATGGAAGGCTGGTTTGTGTGATGGACTGGGCTGTGTTCACGATTCTCTGCAGTTTCTTGCAGTCTTGGGCAGAGCAGTTGCCAAACCACACTGTGATGCATCCAGGTAGGATGCTTTCTGTGGTGCATCTAGAAAAATTGCTTAGAGTCTTTGTGAACATGCTGAATGTCCTTAGCCTCCTGAGGCAGTAGAGATGTTGTGGTTTATTGACCGTTGCATCATTGTGGGTGGACCAGGACAGATTGTTGGTGATCATCGCTCCCAGAAACGGGACGCTCTCGACCATCTCTACTTCTGCACCACTGATGCAGACATGGGTCTGCCCTCCACTCTGCTTTCTGAAGTCAATGACTAGCTCTTTCGTTTTCCTAACATTGATGGAGAAATGTTGTCTTTACATCGTGCTGTTAAGCACTCCATCTCTTTCCTATACTCTGCCACATTGTTGTTTGAGATCCGATCTACAATGGTGATGCCATCAGCAAATTTGTAACCTCCACTTAGGGTGAAGTTTAGTCATGAGCGTATAAAGAGTATAATAGGGGACTGGGTACACAGCCTTGCGGGGCACCGGTGTTAAGGATTATGGTGGAGGAGGTCCTGTTGCTTATTCTTCCTTTGTGGACGGCACAGTGGTTAGCACTGCTGCCTCACAGCGCCAGAGACCCGGGTTTGATGGTTGCACTTCGGCGGGTCGGTGTGGACTTGTTGGGCCGAAGGGCCTGTTTCCACACTGTAATCTAATCTAATCTGATTGCAGTCTTTGGGTCAGGAAGTCAAGGATCCAATTTTGGAAGGCGGAGGTTAGATGAGTTTGTTTGGAATTATTGTGTTAAGGTTGGAGCTGTAGTCGATAAGTAGGAGCCTGATGTAGGTATCCCTGTTATTCAAATATTCAAGGTTGAGTGTAGGCGAGTGTACGGCACCTGCCATTGACCTGTCTATTGTTGTAGCTGGAGCAAATTGCAAAGGATCAAGGCAGGTTAGGAGGCTGAAGTTGATGTCAGCCATGACTAACCTCTTGAAACACTTCATAATTATGGAGGTTCGAGCCACTGGGATCATTGAGGCACATTGTACAATTTTCCTTTGGCACAAGGGTGATGGTGGTTTTCTTGAAACAGGTTGAAGTAAGGAGAGGTTAAAGATGTTTGTGAAAATGCCTCCCAACTCGTCTGCATAAGATCTGTGTGCATGTTCCTTTCCATGGCTTCACTCTCAGGAAGGCCGATGGAAGGTTTGTAGTGGTAATCCTGGCTACAGGTGTATCCAAAGCTGTTGGGGTAGGTGACATTGTTTCACTGTCCTTTTAGATTAGATTGCTTACAGTGTGGAAACAGGCCCTTCAGCCCAGCAAGTCCACACCGACTCTCCAAAGAGCAACACACCCAGACCTATTCCCCTACATTTACCCCTTCACCTAACACTACGGGCAATTTAACACATTATTGGACTGTGGGAGGAAACCGGAGCACCCGGAGGAAACCCACACAGACATGGGGAGAATGTGCAAACTCAACACAGACAGTTCCCCGAGGCGGGAATTGAACCCGGGTCTCTGGCGCTGTGAGGAAGCAGTGCTTGCCACCGTGCCGCTCACTTTATTCAAAGTGAGCATAGAATGCTTTGAACTTATTGGGTTGGGATGGACTGTTGCCAGCGATTCTGTTCGACTTGGCTTTATAAGTCATTATCTTGTATAAGCCTTGCCACGAAAGACGGCTGTCCGTGAGGTTGGTCTGGGTCTCAAGCTTAGTTTTAACTGCCT
>NC_057721.1:14149588-14237703 GCF_004010195.1 Chiloscyllium plagiosum
TATACATTAACGATCTGGACGAAGGAACCGAAGCCTTGTTGCTAAGTTTGTAGATGACACAGAGAGGTGGAGGGGCAGGTAGTGTTAAGGCAGCAGGAGGGCTGCAGAAGGACTTGGACAGGCCCCGGAGAGTGGGCAAAGAATTGGCAGATGGACTACAATGTGGGAAAGTGTGAGGAATGATCCCAGAGATGAAAGCCTTTTCGTATGAGGAGTGGTTGTGGACTCTGGGTCTGTACTCAATAGAGTTTAGAAGGAAAATGAGGGGGAATATGATTGAAACTTGCAGAATTCTAAGAGGCTGAGATAGAGTGGATGCGGAAAAGATGTATCCACTAGCAGGAGAGACTAGGACCGAGGACATAGTCTCAGAAGGAAGGGATGACTGTTTAGAACTGAGATGAGGGGAAATTTCTTCAGTCAGAAGGTGGTTAATCTATGAGGGGAAATTTCTTCAGTCAGAAGGTGGTTAATCTATGGAACTCATTGCTGCAGAGGACTGTAGAGGCTAAGTCATTGAGTGTTTTTAAGACAGAGATAGATAGGCTCTTGATTGATAAGAGATGATGGGTTACAGGGAGAAGGCAGGAGAATGTGGTTGAGAAACATGTCAGCCACAATTGGGGAGGAATGACCTAATTCTGCTTCTGTACCTTATGCTCCTATGGTGTTTCAGGGATAAATGACAGATTAAAGGTATTAAGACACACACATAGCATAAACCATATCAGACTGTGATAAGACTTTGTTCAGAACAATGGTCTAGAGGAACATATAAAGACATCGGACAAAGTTAGGATAGGTTGGATGTTTCTTATGCCATCGACCATTCCTTAACCATCAACAACAGTTAATGAGAATATCAAACTGAGAGCTGATGAAATGTTGGGACCACAACCATTCATAGCTGTAGATCAAGCTGATGATAAGAAAAAGCTTACTTTGACAAAAGATGTGTTGAAGGGAATCGTGATTTAAAGATTGGGTTTGAATCAAATGGCCAAATTCTGACCACAAACTTATTCCATGTGCATCAGGTTGAAGCAGATTGGGTGGTTGCTTGATACCAGTGATGAACTCCTGGATTAGTAAACCAAGTGAAATGTGTGATGCCTGGGTAGTGATCAGCCCAGGAAATTTTGAAGATAGTAAAGATGAGGATACATAAAGAGTATTGTTGAGCATCTGACTTATCAAGTTGGTCACAGGGAATCACCAAGATCAGATTTGTACATACAATTACAAATCAGAGACCTTTGTATCTCAAAGGCTTAACCCTGGAGAAAACAGGTAAATTGAGCACTAAGAAATAACTTGACTTACATATGTTTGCTGTTTAGAATTATTTAATTAAAAATGACTTCAAAGAAAAATAGTTGTGTTCATAGATTTAATTGTTCTATGTTTGATTGGTTAATCTGGTTCACTGATCCTTGTACATTTGCTGGATTACTTAAACTTGTAGCTGTAGATCAAGCATCAAGTGACTGGTATCTTACAGGGCAACAGTAGTGTCCCTACCTCTGTGCCAGAAGATCTGGGTTCAAGTCACACCAGTGCTGAAGATGGATCATAACTTATCTGAATAGTTTGATTTACAATATTTAGAGAGGCAAGTAATTAATTCCACATATAGTGTTCTGGGAAATGTCTAGGATCATGCATACAATTGTATCTTTGTCAACAAAGATTTTAAACTGGACTCATCTCTGGATTGTTCTAAGATCAATGAGATTTCCACTCTCTGCCAAAAGACAACACTATACCAATATTAAGGACAATAGGAACCACATGAGATTAACCTTCATAACTCTCAGCCATCTTTCCTGGAAATTGACACAAAAGTCAGTAAAGTCCAGAATCTTTGCTAAAACAAATGTGTTAGCCAGGTGAGAAGCAACTGTTTAACAATATGACCACCTTGATATTTCCTGAGCTTCATGGGAGCAGAGAGGGCTGACGTTTGACATCTCATCCAAAAGGTTTTTGACCCTCACTCAGATTGTTCCTTTCCAATACTCCTGTCATTATCACGAACTGCGTTCTCTGATTCACTGAGAATCACTACAGGAAGTCCATGGTTTAAATTTTGTGGATAGACCCTGAACATGATGGTGCACAGATAGAGGAAAAAACTATTCATTTGGGTAATTGAATGAATAACCAAAGGCATGGGATTCAGAATCATTGGCAAGAGCTATAGGGGAGTGATGCGAATTTATTCACAGAGTGGTGCCGATATTAATTAAAAGGTAGTGGAAGCTGATTCCATGAACTGACCCTGGATCCCTAGCACTGTGAGGCAGCAGTGCTAACCACTGAGCCACTGTGCTGAGCCTTGTTTCTCCTTGACCTCCTTTCAGTATCTTTGCTGCAAGTAGCTCTGAATAACAGTTAACTGATCAGAATGACAAATTGGAGGTTCCTCCCCTACCTCTAGGACTGAAATGCATGATACACAATTGACTGGTTGAATCCGCTATATGAATTAACTTGACAGTAGCCAAGGTATAGCTCATCAGGATGTAACTGTGCCTCATCAGTAGACATTGGAAGTCAGCCACAGAATGGAGGTCTGCAGCCTATGAATCTCATCGACCTGATGTTGCGAAGATCGGGTGAGTTTGGCACTCAAATCAGGCCCTCACCAGTTTGATTTCTGCCCCACTTTAAAATGGGGCTTTATCATTCTGTCGAGTGAAAAGTGAAATCATGAATTCATTAACAGAACATCCATCTGTTGACACATTATTGCTGACACGCAGCAGTTGTTAGATGGACAACATTGAATTTAAATCCTGAATTTCAGATCCCTTCCCCAATCTCTGATTGAAAGCTGTGCGAGGTTACAATTGATGAAGGAGCAGCGCTCCGAAAGCTAGTGCTTCCAAATAAACTTGTTGGGCTATAACCTGGTGTTATGTGATTTTTAACTTTGTCCACCCCAGTTCAACACCAGCATCTCCAAATCATGACAGCTTTCTGAGGTTAGTGAGCTTCTTCAACACTGGGTCTTTTGCACATCTTAATTTGCATCACCCATCTGCAAACTTCAGTTGTGTAGGCCTGAAGCTCTGGAATTTTCTCCCCAATCAGAATAAGGAGAAAGGCATATTACATTAAATCTCAGTTGTTCAGGAATCAAATCGGGAAATACTTTACTCACAAAACAGGAAACCTGTTTCTTCAATCAAGCTTTTGTTCAGCTGCCTGAAGATCTTATGCAGTAGTATGTCAAATTTTAGTTGATAATGCTCCTGTGAAGTGCCTTGGAGTGTTGTGCTGTTTTAAAAGTGTTTTATGACTGCATGCCTTATGTTGCCATTTTGTACAACCTTCTCTCTTGGGTTTAACCCCTCAGTGGTAATAAAATGCTGCCATAAAGAACAAACCTGATTGCTGCTGGGTAATTTGCACAGATGTTTACAAATTGCAGCAAATAGCTCTGAATTGAATATCATACCTCCATATCTCTATGACACACCACTCAGCTTTAGGTTGTAGTAGTGCAGCCAAAAAGAAAATCGTTTGTCATTGTTTCCTTCACAGCTTGAGTTTAGTAAACGTAGAGTTTGTAAAATCCTCCCAACAACAATGGAAAGTGTATATGCAACTGCTCCTTACAGCATTTCTTCAAATTGGTTTTTGACCTTTTAGTGCAGGCAATTTGAAGGTCCCTAATAATCATACAGGTGCATGTGGTGATAGTCATAAGTTATTCAAGGCAGATATTGCTGAACTTTGGAATATTCAGATACAGATATACCTTAAGTAATAACCAACAGATGAGTTTATAGAATAGAAGTAGTTTAATCAGCACCTCAAATCTGCTTTGGTATTCAACGTCTAAATCTTAACTATTTTTGCTCACTTTTGATACACATCCCTTGATGCCCTTCTCCAATAAAAATCTTTCTTTTCATCTAAAGCTTGAAGATTTCAGTTGACAAAGCATGTATGGCCTTTGAGGGAGGGAGTGCTCCTTTTCCTGTTTTGTGAGTAAAGTATTTCCTGATTTTATTCCTGAACAACTAAGATTTAATGTAATATGCCTTTCCCCTTATTCTGAATTTCTCTACCACAGGAAATAGTTTCTATGTATCTACCTCTTTGAATTCTTCTGTCATTTTAAAAGAGTCAATTAGATTCTTCTAAATCCAAGGGGCTCCAAGTCAATTTGTGCAATGCATTGCCATAATTTGGTCCTTGTAGCCCTGGTATCATTTTGGTAAATATGAAACATTTTGTGCATTTCTTCTAATGCCAATGTGTCTTCTTGTGGTATAGTGCCCAAATCTGAACACAACAGTCCAGACAATGTCTGAGCAAGACTCTATCCAACTAAAACCTGAGATTCTCCCTTATGCATTTCAACCCTTTTGAGATAAAGGCCAACATGCCAATAGTGTTTTTGATCACTTTTACGACCTGTGTCTTTGGCAAACTCTGCTATCTTTCGTTTGTACTAGAGAATTGAAAGTGCATCCACATTAAACCTCTTTTTTTTTTTATTTTGCTTTTACTGTTGTGCATAACCTTCTTTAATACTATCCACTACCTTTCCAACTTGAGCTCAGTCACTGATGCTTCTTTTAATTTCTCCCTTCTGGGCAATAATCTCATATTATGTCCCATCCTATTCTGCGCTCTGAGATATTCTTTTGTGTGTCAAAACAACCTTAAAGCTGAAATATAATATTACCGTATATTAACTTCAGTATTGTGAAAAGTCCCAAGGTATGGCACTGGGGCATTTTAAACAAAACACTGTGGTGATGGGTGAATGGGAGTTGATGTAAGTTAGGATACAAACACCATAATTTGTACGACTTCCAGTTTATAGAAGGTAGGAGATTGGAGACCAGCCAGGAGTTCCACGGAATAGTCAAGTCTTGACATACCAAATTCAAAAGTAAGGGTTTCAGCTGAGCAGAGCAGTTGGGGAATGAAATGATATTGCATTTAGAATAGGCAGTCTTGATGATGATGCAGGTATACAGTCCAAAAAGAATCTGCTGTCAAGTATATCACACAGTTGTTCAGCCTCAGACAATTATCGAGGAGGGGGACGGAGTTGATATTTTAAAGATCAAATTTGGAGCAGGATGCCAAAAGAGTAACTGTGATTTTTCACAATGTTTTGTTGGAAGGATTTTTCTGCTCATCCAGTTGTGAAAGTTAGCTGACTAGTCTGACGAATTAGACACAGTGGGCAGGTCAACAGAGATGATGCCGAGGTAGAACTGGTTGTCATCAACATACAGGTAGAAGCTAATGATATGTTTTAGTTGATGTCAGCAATTTGATGACATTTGATGAGAAATAGCTGGCGATCAAGGATAATTCTTTAAGGAACAATGGAGGACCAGAAAGTAATGCATTCCAAAAGTGACTAGACTGGAAAGATAAGAATGGAATGAGTGCTATAGAAACATTTGACATGGTAAATAGCAACTTTCTCTTTGACAAATATACCCCTCGGTTTAATGTAACAGCCAATCTTGACTAGGTCACACAAGTATTAAGGCTGATATATTTCTGATCTGAAGGTGCTTTTTACATCTTGGGATTGTGATTAATGTTAATTTCAAATATGATATCTTAAAGTACAGTTTTATTGACAAAATGTAATATTTATACCTATTATCAGTTTTCATTTGCCAGTAGTGTATCACTACTACAGTTCTTTCATTGATTAATATGACTGCCAGTTGTAAAGGTCAACATTGCATGTTCTATATTGTTACTTAATTGATCTATAAAGAAATACAGTGCACTTAGATTTTAGTCAATTTATGAGAAACATTAAAATGCTGAGAAGACAAGTTGTTAAGGCTTTTGACAGGTCCAGCTCTCCACTATGAAATATACAAAGTATGTTTTTGAGAGCCAATTCGCAATGTCATAGGGCAGTGAAGTCCCATATGTTTTGGGGAATAATTCACAATGTGTTGCTGCAAATGCAATATTTAACACTAATCACTGAAGCAGCTCATGTCCCGATGCATCAAGATCACTGGACCATATCCACATTTGGATTAACAAGTACCAAGCAATGCCTACCTCCAACAACAGAGAATCTAACCAACATTGCTTGACATTCATTGGCATTACTATCACTCAATTCTGCACTGTCAATGCCCTGGGGGCTGGCATTGACGAGAAACTGAACTTGTTGAAGCCATATAAATACATTGGCTACAAAAGCAGATCAAAGGTTAAGAACTCCCTCACTGGTTTCTTTTTTTTCCTTCCTCAGGATCATGGGACATTTAGGGAATAGCAAGAGACCACTTAGCTCAACATGCCTGTGCTGGCTGAAAAATGAGCCACCTAGTCTCATCCCAATTGCCAACATTCAGTCTGTAGTAAATGGGGGAGTGGGAATAGGTGAAAATTAGTAACTGGGTGGCGTGAATAGGTCAGTGGTGGGCTTGTGGGGGTGCACGTGAATGTGGAGTTACCCAGATGTTGGACTCGGTTTTAATTTATCAAATGATTTAATGGTAACTATGTATAATAAGAATTATGGAACTGCCCTAAATCTCCAACATTAATTAGGAGTTGAGGGATATGCACAGGTGGGCTTTGGGAGATAAGGAGTTGCATGTTGGATGGTTAAACTTCCCTGGCATCATCAGTGCACTGTGACATTCATAGATTCTTGCTGCATATCTTCAGTCATACAGCTGATATCTGACATTCTGAAGAATGTAAAAGATCTGGTTTATTAGGTCAGGTGATTATCTACTATACATAAAAGACCTCCAATAGTGTTCCATAGACACAGCTTTTGAATTCATCAACTAACAGGACAGACAAGGCGCTTTGGGCTAATGACTATATTTGATAGTAACACAGAGGCTGTCATGGTACATATATCTTCTTGTGTATTCAATTATAATAATAATAAAAAATGCAATAAATCAATGGAAATTCACAGGGAAAAGGGAATGTTAGCATTAGTTGAAATCAAAAAGTGTTGGCTAATGAGATAATGTCAAAGATCCTGCCCTATTTAAGAGGGGAATGGAA
This sequence comes from Chiloscyllium plagiosum, assembly GCF_004010195.1. NCBI lineage: Eukaryota > Metazoa > Chordata > Chondrichthyes > Orectolobiformes > Hemiscylliidae > Chiloscyllium > Chiloscyllium plagiosum. Next base: position 14,156,624 of record NC_057721.1, read on the forward strand.
AGCATTTTCAGATATCTACAGTAGAAGATTAACAACACACACATCTGGACATTCTTTGTATTCCAAGACAGTCCTTTTAAATTCACACTTGGGGACATTTCTCCCCTGAATACTTAAAACAATTAAGAACTTTCAAAGTGGCTCCCAGGTTGGAGAACTGGTTCTGGTCAAACTTCAGGTATTTTCCAATCAACCTGTTCAGAGATGTTGATGGAAATATCTGCAACAGGTGGAACTTAAACCCAGCTCTCCAGGTCCACAGGCGTCCCACTATACAGCCCAAAGCATGAATGACCACTCAAAGATTTTTTTTTTTAAAAGTTACCTTTTTTTTTCCTAATCAATCTGTTCAGAGGTGACATTACACATGAAGTGGGTGATACTTGAATCTAGGCCTCCCTGTCCAGTGGTAGTGACACTGACATTATATCATAAGAGAGCCACTCTTGAAGGGTTGTTAATAGCAAATTAAAGAGTCTGCTGGTGCTCTTTAAAAAGGCTTCCTTACTTGGGATGTGCTAATTGGAAATTTAAAATGCCATTGGAAAGGATTTAGAACACCGCTTAAAAATATATTACTTACAAAAGGATTGCAGCAGGCTTCTGAATCACATTAGCTCAGTTTGCGATTACATCATCAACAATCCTTTAATATTTATTCTGGAAATCTTGGAGAAGCTCATTTTTAGAGAGGAAGTGCTGGGTTATATTATCATACTGGACCCTCCGGAGAAGTGGAGTTCTTGGTCATTAGCACCTTGTTAGTAGTCCCCTTTGATCCCATTGGAGGGATGGGAGGAAGGGATGAGAGTTGGTCAAGCAGCATTAACTATCTCAGGAGAGAAAGAGAGGGTGCGATACATTCCTTTCAATTTCCTCCCCCAAGACTTTCAGTGCCTCATCTGTGAAGCTGTGCACCTTCCCTCAGAATTCCTAGCTCATCCTGAAATATGCTCGCACAGAGCACACGTGCAGTGGTAGTAGAGAAATGATACTGTTGATACTGTTACAAGGTGTCTGTCTAGCACCTGTTGGTGAATTTAAATTGTGGTAATCATCAAGCAGAACCAAAATTGTGAGTTAAACTTAGAGTTCAAACAGCTGGGTCTTACTAACAGAACCTTAGTTCCTGTTTTCACCCAATCATCAAAGTAACCCTTTTCCCTTGTTCGCTTGATTGCATTTTGTTTTTGAAGAAGGCATTGAGGTGGAAGAAGATACTTGGATTTTAGAAAGTTTGGTAAGATTCCTCATGATCAATTATTCCACAAATTATCTTATGGGATTTCTTGGAAAGCAGTTCTGAAGGTTAAAGAGCACAGTATGATCCAAGAACAGAGTGTGTAGAGGTATGGGTGATAGCTTAGCAAGTTGATGCAGATGGGAATTTCTTAAATTTGTAATTTAGAGTAACAGTCAGACTCTGACATGGAGCTTTAAAACTGCGATTGTGTTAAGTAATCTAGTTAAAAACCTGGTAGTGGTAATTATCTGTTAAACAGTTGGAAGTGGTCACCTGAATAATTGCTGAGGCAGAAAGTTGGTTTGGAATTTGCAAGTTGGGTTCAAGTCATCCTGTCTCAATGAAAGTGGACAGCTTTTGTTGCCACAGAGTCAGCTCAGGACATGAGTACTTTGAGGTCTGAATGCTAGCTTAGGCATTCAGAGCAGACGGAAACTGACTACAGAAAGGGAGATGTAAAATTGTTTGGCTTTTGGCTTTCCGTGGCTGGAAGTTTTTAAAGGCATTAAGTAGGTGAGCAATTAGGTAATTTGTTAGCTTTTCAAATTGCATTCCCACTAAATGGGGGCAATAGTTTAAACCAGTATTTGGAAGATACCCATCTTTTATTGTTTGGTTTTAGCAATGAGCTTGGGTTCGAGACTGGATTGATTTTCACAGAATTGTAGCTTCCTTACAGTGTGGAAGCAGGCTACTTGGCCTATTAAATCCACACCGGCCTTCTGAAGAGCATCCTATCCAACCCATTCTTGTAATCTTGCATTTCCCATGGCCAATCCATCTAACCTGCACATCTTTGGATCATCGGAAAAATGTTGTGAAACTTGAAAGGGTTCAGAAAAGATTTACAAGGATGGTGCCAGGGTTGGAGGATTTGAGTTATAGGGAGAGGCTGAACAGGCTAGGGTTGTTTTCCCTGGAGCGTCGGAGGTTGAGGGAGTGACCTTTATAGAGGTTTACAAAATCATGAGGGGCATGGATAGGATAAATAGGCAAAGTCTTTTCCCTGGGGTCGGGGAGTCCAGAACTAGAAGGCATAGGTTTAGGGTGAGAGGGGAAAGATATGAGACCGAAGAGGCGAACTTTTTCATGCAGAGGGTGGTATGTATATGGAAAGAGCTGCCAGTGGACGTGGTGAAGGCTGGTACAGTTGTAACACTTAAAAGGCATTTGGATGGGTATATAAATATTGGGGATGGGTTTGGAGGGATATGGGCTGGGTGCTGGCAGGTGGGACTAGATTGGGTTGGGATATCTGGTCGGCATGGACAGGTTGGATTGAAGGGTCTGTTTCCATGCTGTACATCTCTGACTCTGTGGAGGAGAATTTGGTTAGACCAATTTCTACTCTGATAAGAGTTTCATTACCTGATAGCAGTATGTACATCTACATTTGATCAGGTGTAACTACTAAGTCCCTTCAGAAGCTGGTACAGATATGTCCATAGCAGGCCTGACTCTAGATCTCAACTGCTCCAGAGGTAGGTAATAACATCTGAGCAGATTGATTAGAAACTACCGACAGATACATCTGCTCCTTATAAAAAGCTATTGACACAGTGTGTGATATTATAGAATGTGTGGAGCCAAATATTCAATAAACCTTTCGGATCCTTGACAACATGTAGAATGGGAGATTTGATAGAAGTTTTCTAAATCATGATGGGGTTGGACAGGGTAGATAGGGAGAAACTGCTCCTGCTCATTTGAGTACAAGAACTGATCAGGTGAGATATAAATTAGCTTGCAAAAGAAGGAAAATTCTTTTCACACAGCAAGTGGCTAGGGTCTAGAAAACTATGCCTAGACATATGATGGTCACAGGTTCCACTGAGCAATTCAAAAGGACATTGGATGATTATTTCAATACAAACAATATACAGGGTTATGTTTAAAAGGCAGATTGGACATTCTGATTATTGCCATTCATGGAGTTGCTATAGATCTGTTGGGCCATTATTGCATTAAAACAGAACCCAAAGCTTGTCAATTTTTTGACTGACTGATTGGTAGGAGTGACCATTCCAACTTTACAAAAACAAACATACAAATTAGGAGTTGGAGTAGGCCACTCATTTCTCTCTCAATAATTATGTTTTTTTATTTAAATTAATTGCCTTCAACTGACCCTGAAATTAAACTTTGTGATGTTGTTTATCTGAGAACTTGCCTTCGTTATCTACGCTGTCATTTCAAGTGAAATTATTCCACTTATCACATTAACTTGAGAAGAGACCTGTTGACATGTGTCACGGATTTTTTGCTTGTGGAATTATGTCAATTTAATCCAACATTCAAAGGGTTCCAACAAAAATGAAGCATTTAAACATTGTGCTTGAATTTCAAATGTTCTCATCAGAAATAAAACGAACCATGGAATTATTAACTGACATTCCTTAATGCCGTCCATCATTGAGTGTAATGCAAAGTGAAGTTGTTAGCGGAGTATCCAAAGGACAGTTATGTTTGTTTCAAATCTTGAGTAAGAACTAATTATCTGGCCAGTGCATGGGGGAAAAATACGCCAGTAAATGAATACAATGTCACAATTGGAAATAGGAGACTTGATTCAAATCATTTCCTCATATCTGTGCATGAATAGGTTTGGCCAAAATATTCTTGCTCTGTTGGCAAGTTTTGTCTTTGTTTTCTAAAGGCACCAACACATACTGTGTCATTTGTGACATTATAGTCAGCACCTTGTCCTTCCAGCCATCCTGTCTAGGGATGTACAAAGCCAGTACAGAGCAATGATTGCAATTGGGACCTCCTGGTCTGCAGGGTTCAACTATAACTACAATTCCTAATGAAGGCATTTTGCATAAGTAGCAATACTTAACAGAATGAATTCATCTGTTGATATTTGAGATTAGGGTTAGGGTTGGGGACAATTCCACATTAAATTAAATGCAGCTCGCTTTTTAAAAACATTTTTAAGCATTCACTTTAGGTACACCAATGTTAATTCTCAGGAAGAAAAAATCCTTAAAGTTTTGAGTTAAGTTTGAGCTTGAAGTTTTAAAGCCATTTGAAGTTTAAAGGGTAATTGCTTCACTTACAGAAGAGTTACAAAGGTCTTCTTTCTGTGATTACTTCCTTCTTTATTCCTGTTGCTACTTGAAGGGCTTTAAAGTTTAATTAGAGGATTCTTTGCCCTATTGCAAATAAGTAGGAATATGTAAAGAGAGGGAATTAAAATGCAGAGTGCCAGGTGAACATTTGAATTATTTTAAGGTGATCTTACTTCAGACTGCACATAGCCTATAATTTACTTCGAAGAGGAAATGCTTTTAAAATTCAACTTGCATGAAAAATCCAATTTCTTATTAAGGTATCTTCTTGTGAGCTGACGTAATGGTGAGTGTGAGAGACGATTTCGGTACAAATAGTTAAGATGTGCATGACCTCAGAGTCTAAGGGGAATAGAGCCGTGGGGGTAGGGTAAAACATGCTTCTCTATAATAAAGGACGAGACATCTGCTGCTACAGAGTAGAAAAACAAGTCCTTGATTGATAAGACCACTAACTCTGACAGAGAAGAATAAGTCCTTGACTGATGAGACTACAGGGTAGAAAAACAACTCGGGAAACTGTTGCAGACTTTGTGAGAATGTGAACCTCGTGCCTCTTTAGAGCTATAGAGGGGAGGGACCTGTACTGTATTTAATCAGAAACATTGTTAGCCTGGCACGCCTTTTTTTTTCAAGGGTGCCCAACTCTGCAGACTTGTTAATAAAACTTTGTTTTCCTGAATTTGTCTAGAGCGATTATTGAGAAGCGATTTTCGTTTCTAACAGTGAGGATAGTCATACTGTTTGTGATTTGAAAATTCCACCTGCTTTACAAATGCTATTTCCAAAACAAACTGTTAGTTCTTTCTTACTGTCTTTACATGTATTATCAATAGTAGACTGGACTCACTTTTGCCAAGAATCCCCTTAATCTCTATCCATCATAACCAGCAACACAGAAGTCATAATTTCTATTCTTTGTGATGGCCACAGTAATGCATCTTCTCTTCTTGTCCTTGATAACATTTCCTGGATGTTCACTCCATGCTTCCCTCAGTGGTCTACTTCGGAAATCATACTATTAATTTTACTGAAGCATAGCCAACTCGTCTCCAGCTCTCATTTCTCTCCTTTCTCCTGAATGAGCCATCTGCAGAGTACTAAATAAAAACTGAAAGAACTGTGGATGCTGTAAATCAGAAACAAAAACAGGAAAAGCTCAGCAGGTCTGGCAGCATCTGTGGAGAGAAATCAGAGTTAATGTTTTGGGTCAAGTGACCCTTCCTCAGAGGTGTTCAACCTCATGGATTCAATATTGAATTCCACCCTATGATATCTATCTTCATTTTGTACATTTTCCTCCCCTAGCGCACACACCACCACCCCTACACACACACACACACACACACACACACTTCTAGGAGAAAGTGAGGACTGCAGAAGTTGGAGAGTCAGAGTCAAAAAGTGTGCCATTGGGAAAGCACAGCAGGCCAGGCAGCATCCGAGGAGCAGGAGAGTCAATGTTTCAGGTATAAGCCCTTCATCAGGCTTCTGTCATGTTTACTTTGCTCTCAGCTGAAAAGACCTATTTTCTCCATTTCACATATTAATTGACACTCGTTCTACATCTCCATTTCTTTTTCACCCAAATTAGCAACCCTTTTGGCTTTTGCATTGACTCTCTGCACTACCTGCTCTCCTCTTCCTCCAACTCCAATATGGGCAACACCATTTTCCAACCCTTTTCCGTTCTGAAGAAGAGTCTTATCAAATCTGAATTATTAACTCTATTTTTGTCTCTCTGCAGATGCTGTCAGATCTGTTGAGTTTCTCTAATTGTGTTTAGAACAGTAAGTCTGCTGTGTGTCTTCAAGGGCACACTCAGAAATCAGTTGGGTTGCTGTGATACCTGCTTCATAACTTACCGTATGCTTTACTGCTTTAATTATCAGTTCCCTCAGTTATCTGACTGAGGCAACCGCATCCAATTCCTGCCTTGATTGGACGGTGAGTCCCCAAGCTAGCAAATTGGGTGGCTGTGTCTGGGGAAGTTGCTGAGCCAGTGCAATTGCTGGCAAGTCGGAGTGCAGGATCCCATTTGGTTGTTAAAGCCTTCAAATCTTCCCAATGTTATAGATCAATGATTTTTCATCAGAAGTGACAATGCATTTCTTACTTAAACTTTACTAGTAAAATCATAGGGTTGATCATATCAAGAATGGCCAACAGAATTGATTCCCTCTGATATTGTTCCTCAAACATATTGATAAATGATGCAATATCATTTAAGGGATGGCTAGAATCATGAAACTGGGTTTTTTTTTTTCTTCATTCATGGGAAGAGGGCATCGCTGTCTAGGTTGGCCACTTATTGCCATCCCTAATTGCCAAAGGGCAGTTAAAAGTCAGCCACATTGGTGCAGGTCTGGAGTCGTATGTAGACCTGACCAGGTAAGGATGGCAGTTTCTTTCCCGAAAGAACATTAGTGAACCAGGTGGGTTTTTCTAACAATCAACAATGGAATCATGGTCATCATTAGATGCTTAATTCCAGACTTTTTTAAAAATTGAATTCAAATTCCACCCATCTGCCATGGCAGGATTTGAACCTGTGTCCTCAGAACATTGTCTGGGTCTTTGGATTAACAGTGCAGTGATAATAGCAAGAATCAATATTTTGAGAACTAAGAAGAGACAATAACAGTGGCCAATGGTGCTTGATAGTGGATTTATTACCTTCATTAATCCTTCCCATTTATCTCTGAAAATTAGCAATATTTAACAGCTTTAACTTGGCTCATTCATTCTGAGTGATTTTTGAAATGTGTAATTATACCAAAAGGGAATATAAAGCTTTCACTGCACCATTAAATCAGCTGTTAGACGAAAAATGAATTGCTTAGCAGAAAACAAGAAGTGGATTCAAAACTCCGAGATGCTAACAAAAAAAAACAGAACATGCAGTTCAATTGTAATATGTTCAAATCCAGTTTTTATTTGTAGATTTTATGAAACATGGTGAGTTTAATGTCTATTACTTCACTTCCACCTAATTTCTCTTCTGAATTTATTGATTGCCAAAATATTATTTAAGGTGCTGTAGCCACCTTCTCACATCAGAGACCTGACCGAGACAATAGCCAAGAGATTTTTCAGTGCTGATCCTGTTTGACGAAATTACTGCTTTATTTCCTCTATCACTATTTTACTTTTACTACAGCATGATCATACACAATATATGAAATTAAATTCCAGGGTGAAACAAACTGATAATGAGTTTGCCTGCTATTTGGTGATATTAGATTTTCCTTCAATGCATGGATTAGATCTTGGACGTCACTTCAAAGTCTGAGTCTAAAATGTAATTCTTTCAATTATATGAAATCAAAGGCACTCTGCAACATCATTGGTTGTAACATTAGGGCAATGGTTATGCCTCAATTTCTTGGTGACCATATATATCCGCCGTTTTTCCCAGCATCCAGGGCCCCAAACTTACTGAAACGAATGAACAGCATTTTATTTGTTCTCTCTGCAATTCAGCAAAATGTATTTGATGCTTTATGGAATATTACTGTTCAGTCTGCAAGTCTGACCCAAAACTTCTGCTCCAGTCCTATAATTATCTGTCTGTCTGTCTGTCTCTCATCTGTCCTCTTTGTTTTTGCAGAACTGCTTAATAGAAATTCAGGTAGCAATATCTCAACTTGCAACATGTAGTGTTTCCGATTCAACAATTTCAGGCCACATTTACTTCCCTGTTTTATTTCCAAGACAGCAATTATCAGTAATAGTTTTATTATTAACTCATTTACACCTTCTCTAAATCCAACTTTAGTTTCTTGTTGCATTAACATTTCTTTTGGCTGCCTTTCTTCATTTCTTTTCTCTGTTAATCCCTTGTCCTATGCTCTCTCACAGTTCTTCTGTCATGTTCGTACCCATCCTGCAGTTCCTCTGACCTTTCATTGCCTCTCTTAAAACCAGTTCTGTTTCTAACTTTTTCTAGTTCCAAGAATGGACAGTCATCCACCAACATACTCTTTCTCACCCTAATTGGCATTGCCAAGCATGCTGAATATTTCCAGTCCTTCCTGCTTTTCACTGAAACAACTCATTACCATCGATTTATATTTCCTCTTTAATTGTTTTCTTGATAGTCATTACATTATAATTTAAAACACAGTGAGATTAGATATTACTTTGGCAAGCCCTTGTCACATCTCACAAAATAACTCTGCTATAAGTAACTAATGGAATTTATGTTCATAATACATTTAACATTGCTTGTATGTCTTTCAGTGATCTATGGTATAATGCATCCATCGGATCCATATAATATTTGCTCAGGTGGTTGCTTTTGACAAAGAGCTTTCTGTTTTGCGTATTATTAGTTTGGCAACATTAAATGCTCAAATTCAGTTTGTTTTAATATCAAGTAGAAAAGACAGGTTTTATCTCCAATATTTAATCATTTCATTTTCTGCTTTGTTTCTCATACAGTTTGTACCACATTCCTTTCATCTTTCAAAGCAGCCATTAAATTATGTTAGACATCCCAAGTAATAGCAATGCAACACTGTTTTTCATCATGGCAATCATTCGACTTTTACGATATTCATGCAAGCATCTTCTTTTACCAGGTTTTCAGCACTTGATCATTCAAGTTAATGGTTCTCCTTCTTTTGTCATCTTCACTGCTGTGATGTTTAGTCATTTTTTGGCTGCCTACTGCAGCTTTCATCCATCTCTATGTAGCTCAGTGAGGTCTCCAGTCACGCTCTATTCTCTTCTCTATTGTCCAGATTATGAAGAATACTCAGAGAAACTAATATACCATTATAGTCTAACTTCGAAACAACTTATGTGGGGATCCTCTCAAAGTTCTCCTTTGAAGGCTGTTAAACCTTTCTAAGAAGTTCTGCAGACAGGTCACTGGAATTGAAATGTGAACTCTGCTTTCTCTCCACAGATGCTGCCAGACCCACTGAGATTCTCCAGCAATTTGTTTTGTTTCAGATCTCCAGCACCCACAGTGTTTTTTTTTCTAAGATGTTCATTTGTAAAGTTAATGAGTGAATTCCGGTTCCTTCAGTGTCACTGGGTCAAAACATTGGAACTCCCACCCCTAATGTCACTGTTGGTGTATCTAAAGTACATGGACTGCTGCAGTTCAGGAACTTAGTCCATCATGACCTTCATGAAGGCAATTAGAAATAGATGATAAATGTTGGCCTTGCTAACAGTACTCAAGTCCCATGGAAGAACCAAGAGAATTCTCAAGATGTGCATTTCGGTGATCTGTATTTTTCACCTCCATTTACTTAGATTTTTATGATCTCTGTAGAGGCCAATAACTTTTAACTGGAAACCTAATTTCTTTTTAATGGTGGAAAGAATGGCAAGGCAAGCTTTCACGCTTTAAAGCATTTGCGGTTTTTTTTAAAATGAAACTTATTAGTGGCTAAACACTGTGGGCTGCTTACATTTTAACCACAGATGGGATTACCCTTGCTTTTGTTTAGCACAACTGAAGAACCACCACTGGGTCTACATTACACTGTTCTTTAAGTAGAAAATGCAATCTTCCCAGATTTGAAATAATTCATTGAAATGATTCTTCAATCCTGAGGATTTACTTCTGTTTCTTTCCTTTCTCAACTTGCTAACTTTGAATCGCAGAACTGTCCTTCGCAATGAATGTATTATTGGAGATTCTTCCTTCTGATGAATATTCTTGCTTTATTTTAATTTGACACAAATTTGGTTGTTTCACTCTAAGTGTGAACTTCCACCTATAATCTGGTGCGACGAACTAAAGCTTCAATCTTTGTTTATATCTCAAGATGCCTATCTGCCTATGACATTTGGTAGGTTTTTTTTGAGGAAAGTTTGCAACTCTATATCAAAATAGCTTCCTTCTACTATTCCCATCTCAAAGCTCAGTACCTAGGCAATGTGAATTACATAGGCATTGTAACTAGGTAGAAATGCTGATTTGCTTTACTTGAGAGCCCAATTTCCTTTCATCTTGGAACTAAATAGTTTAAAACACAAGTATTTATAACCTGATATTCTCAATATTTCTCCTGGAATTGGTAAACATCCGTTTGTCCTCTGCATCATACCTGTCCTTTGCTATTGGTCCACCTGATGAAGAAGCAGCGCTTCAAAAGCTAGTGCCTCCAAATAAACCTATTGGACTATAACCTGGTGTTGTGTGATTTTTAACTTTATCCAGGGGAAACAATAGATTACTCCTCTGACTGCAGAAGAAGTACAGTCGCACCCCTCCATCAGTCAGTTTAAATTTGCTCCACAATTTAACAGCAGACTATTTGTCAAGACTGGCCTTTGCTTGATGGAACTTCCCAGGGAGACACAATCACTACTAACCATTCACGCACAATATGTTGATAAAACCCAGGGATCAATTTCCCTTGACCTTGGGGTATTTTGATTGATGGATGGTATAAACAGATCCAGCACCAATTTCCAGGCCACGAAAGATGGTCCTAGCAATGAGACAATTTCCTCACCGTAAAATGTTTGACATGAGCTGGTAACTGAAACCCTAGCCATAACCATTACCATTTGTTGAAAAATCAGCAGTACCTCTATTGTGCAAGATTACAGTTTTCTATGAGATGTGGCAGAGATAATTTGAAGCAAGATTATTCAGAACATTCTATTTATTAAAACAGTGACAGTAAGTAAATTGGAAGCTCCTCATGTTAAACATGTCATGCTTTAGCTATAATGAAATTTGAAATGCAGATCCTGGGGGTTGGGCTGACCAAGTCTAAATACAGGTTTTATTAATGCTGTTTTTAGTGTCAAAAAACTCAAATAGCTGCCATGGTCTTTTGTGTTTTGGAAAAGTTAATTTTATTTTATTTGAGTGTTGGTGGGAGGTGTGCATAGACTGACTTCAGTGAATAATTGAAATTCAGCTTAAAAGATGGCCTTATTGACCTCCATCTCCCATTTATTGGTTAAGCTGATTTGTATTCTTCACCCTTCGATCCCACTTTGATTCTTATTTCCCAAGCAAGGTGTGACTTTCTTATCTTGCTCTTATCTTTGTTGAAATGTGTTTGCAAACATTGTGCCCCTCCTTCCATTTTTATTTGGTGCTGTATTTCTCTTCAGTGTTAACCGTCTTTCCCAATTGGGTATCACCTTCAAATTTAAAAATTGTTTTCCATTTTAAAGCTCAACTTGGTGAGCTCGAAATCTAAATTAAAATCTGAATTTTGAACAATAGCGGTTACAGCATTGATCCTTGTGGGAATCTACTTCCACCTTCTGCATTGTTGAATGTTGATGGGAGTGCACCTTTTGCACCTGCTCTCTGCTATCTGTTTTGCCCCCAGCTAGCTATTTATTTGGTGACTAATCCTCTGACTTTGCATGCTTTTTTTATAAAAAAAAGATTAGGAAGCAAAACACATTTACAATGTTAAATGTTACCCATTTCTTTGTTTTTCAACATTGCTGCGCATTTTTATTTTCACAGCCTCTATTGCCACCCTCTCAAAATCAGCTTTCCTCTGTTCTATCATTATACAATCAGATAAAGTGTAATCTTGGTATCCTAAAGATGCAGTTCCATTATTGATTCTACTTTATTAAGTTTGACTTTATTCTTTGCCTGTTAAGTCAAGTTAAATTATTATGGGGCTGTTGGGCCATTTTGGTTTCCAACAATGGAAAGTATTTAGGAACAACTACTGTGCAACTACAGATTGATTCCTCAAGTTTCATTAATTTTTTTTTTAATTGCTTGTGCTTCAAAAGCTACTAACGCACAACGGAACACAGTATTTGGTAGTATATTGTCTGTTCTTAGTTAGCACCAATGATGCACAAACAGTAGACAACTTTTAAAGCAATTCATGCAAAAGAGTGAAATTATTGCTAAAATAGCCATCCGGCGGGGTGGCAAGGAGGGAAAGCGGAGAACAAGCCCTTGAAAGTAAAAGTGCTAGCATTTTCAAAGGTCTATTTTGAAATATACAGCAAAGATTGGAGGACCCTTGTGGCACAGTGGCAGTGTCCTTTTCTCTAGGCCAACAGGTCATCTCCCATTTGTTCCAGGAGTAGGTCATAACATATCTGAAAGGGTTAATGGAAATTCAAGATGAGTTGAGTCAATATGTCTCATTCGTCAGTTTTACTGGTATTTACCGAAAAGTAAGTGAGTTACACTTGTTACCATGATAGAAGAAGTACACGTAAGTAAGAAACATTTATGGTGAATAGGTCATTAAGTTTTCTCTTATATAATTTTGGGTAAATTACTTCTATTGCATTTCTTGAGTGCTAATGGGAGGTAAGCTTGGATTGTTGAGTTGTATTTTATCTTTTGCTATCAAGAGCCCCATATTAGGACCTGCTTACTGATGTCAGTCTGAGTTCTGCCAGATCCTCTCAGCTCACCACATTCTAGCCTATGGACAAAGGAACTGAGTTGGACAGCTGAGGTGAAAGAGATTGCCCTTGTCATCAAGGCTGACTGAATGTGGAGTCAAAGTGACCTAGCAAAATTGAAACCTATGTGAATCAGTTGTTAGAGTCATACTTAAATGGTTATGGAACATTGGAACTTCTCAAGGTAGTGTCCTGGGCCTCACAATCTTCAGCTAATTTTATAAGTGACTTAATTTTGCAATAAGATCAGAAGTAAGGCTGTTTGTTGATAATTGCTGTGTTCAAGTCCAGTCTCAAATCCTCTGATAGTGGATTGGAAGACCAGGAGCAGAGTGGAACAACCGGCAGCCTGGTAAGCTGGACCAGGATGTGAGAGCGAACACGCTGACTCATAAACATTAACCTGTTATCTGTAAAGAACTCGGGTCAATGTTCACATATGATATGTGGAAACTTTTAGATTATTTGGCCAAAAATAGGGGGTTGACTTATTACCTGAGAATTTACGGTATGTTTAAAGGGTAATACTCGCAGCACTGTTCATGTCTGCAATGAACTGGCAAATGCTGATTTGTTTATGAGACATCTGGAGATACGTGGTATCTAACCTTGGGTGTGACAGTATCAGCCATGGTAGCCTTACAGTGCTCGCTCATAGAAGCACGAAGCATTGAGAATTCAGTGGTACGCGCCCTAATGGAATACAACAAGTTATTCATTCTTTTGTGACACTGTGCTGACCTCTGCAGTGATGTCTAGGCTGCCTATATCAGTTGGGTTTGGCTCCTTGTCGCCAACCATGGGGGAAAATAACTCCCTCCTGTAGCAGAACCTCTGGGGAGGCCTTGCTAGAATTCTTGTCTGGTCTGTGACATCTCCAGAAGTCTGTGGGGGTGACAGCTAAAGTTTGATTGATTCTCTGAGGTTGTAGAGAGCTGTCCAGGTGCCTTTTAAAAATGAAGCTTCGACAGCCCCATCTCGGGGGAGTTGGTGGGTGGAAGAGTTTTTTGCTCACCTGTAAAATATGAAATTTAACCCATAACGTGTGCATGAGTATGAGCTGAGAAGAAAGTAATTTCATCAATAACCCACCCTGACCCTGTGCAGTAGCCCCTTCAGTTTTTATTCTCACCAGGACACAGTTTTGTAAAACAAAATTCCACCCCTCACAGTTCTAATGTATTTTGTTTGGATCCCACTCACTCCTTGAGGTACAATTATACATGAGATCCTTTCAGTCAGTGTTTGAGTATTAAATGCACTGTCTACATAATGAGTGGGTGGCTCAGTGGTTAGCACTGCTGTCTCATAGTGCCAGGGGCACAGGTTCGATTCCAACCTCGTGTGACTCTGTGTGTGTGTGTGTGTGTGTGTGTTTGTGTGTGGTTTGCACATTCTCCTGGTGTCTGCGTGGGTTTCTTCCAGGGGCTCTGGTTTCCTCCCACAGTCTAAAGGTGTGCAGGTCGGGTGAACTGGCCATGCTAAATTGCCCATAGTGTTAGGTCAATTAGTCAGAGGGAAATGGGTCTGGGTGGGTTACTATTTGAGGGGTCGGTGTGGACCTGTTGGGCCGAAGGGTCTGTTTCCACTCTGTAGGGAATCTAATCTAAATCTGTGCCATCTAAGTTCATGTTTAGGAATGCTATTGATTTGAGGAAACCATAACTAAGATGATTATCAAATGAACTGTTTACATGGAATACTACACACCAGTATTGATAATTTCGAATATGATGGGATAGAACTATTTTAAAATGGAGAATGAGTTTGCATGGCTTAGGTTAATTGGATTCCTCCACTCACACCTCCAAATGCTAGATAACGGGGTTAATTGGCGTTGAAAACATTTACTGCTGTGCTAACATACATGAGAGTTGGCATCCTTACAATGAAAGCAGCCTTTTGGCTGTGATTGCTTCTTAGTGCACAGCATCACAATTAGTAACAGTCTGATAATAGCTCCTTGAGTTACTTCTAGTAATTTGCAGCTGCTGCCTCAAACTTTCATTAATGTCAATAAAATTCAATGAATTAAGATCCTGATCTTAACTCAAAAGAATTTCTCAGAAAAATGATACTGATGGATGATTCAGCAAAAGGAAACAAAAGATGATGTTTGGGTATAGCTCCACTTGTGGCTGCTTAATTGATGCAGTTTCAAGTTTCCAATAGGAAGGAGACCAGAATTGCATGCAACATTCCAACAGTGGCCTAACCAATGTACTGGACAGCCGCAACATGACCTCCCGACTCCTGTGTGTGTTATGTGCGGGATAGCTCCGCGTGTGTGTGTGTTATGTGCGGGATAGCTCCGCGAGAAACTTCCACTGCCTTTATACTCTTCCTCTGACCAATAAAGGAAAGCATACCAAACACCACCTTCATAGAACATAGAACATAGAACAATACAGCACAGAACAGGCCCTTCGGCCCACGATGTTGTGCCGAACATTTGTCATAGCTTAAGCACCCATCCATGTACCTATCCAATTGCCGCTTAAAAGTCACCAAAGATTCTGACTCTACCACTCCCACAGGCAGCGCATTCCATGCCCCCACCACTCTCTGGGTAAAGAACCCACCCCTGACATCTCCCCTATACCTTCCACCCTTCACCTTAAATTTACGTCCCCTTGTAACACTCTGTTGTACCCGGGGAAAAAGTTTCTGACTGTCTACTCTACCTATTCCTCTGATCATCTTATAAACCTCCACCAAGTCACCCCTCATCCTTCGCCGTTCCAACGAGAAAAGGCCGAGAACTCTCAACCGATCCTCGTACGACTTCCTCTCCATTCCAGGCAACATCCTGGTAAATCTTCTGTTCCTCCACCTCACTAAGAACCCTACCGTTAACCCTGTATTCCGCATTCTTATTTGTATTTCCAAAATGGACAACCTCACACTTGGCAGGGTTGAACTCCATCTGCCACTCCTCAGCCCAGCTCTGCATCATATCTAACCTATCTACCTGTGACTCCACTTTCAAGGAGCTATGAACTGCACTCCAAGGTCTTTTTGTTCAGCAACACTCCCGAGGATCTTACCATTAAGTGTATTAGTCCTGCTAGGATTTGCTTTCCCAAAATGCAGCACTCACATTTATCTGAATTGAATTCCATCTGCCACTTCTCAGCCCATTGGCCCATCAGATCAAGATCCTGTTGTAATCTGAGGTTACCTTCTTTGCTGTCTACTGCACCTCCCAATTTTGGTGTCATCTGCAAACTTACTAACTGTGCCTCTTATGCTCTCATCCAAATCATTTATGTAAATGACAAAAGTAGTGGACCTAGCATTGATCCTTGTGGCACTCCACTGGTCACAGGCCTCCAGTCTGAAAAACAACCCTTCAATACCACCCTCTGTCTTCTACCTTTGAACCAGTTCTGTATCCAAATGGCTAGTTCTCCCTGTATTCCATGAGATCTAGCCTTGCTAATCAGTCTCCCATGGGGAACCTTGTCGAACGCCTTACTGAAGTCCATATAGATCACATCTACTGCTCTGCCCTCATCAATCTTCTTTGTTACTTCTTCAAAAAACTCAATCAAGTTTGTGAGACATGATTTCCCATGCACAAGGCCATGTTGACTATCCCTAATCAGTCCTTGCCTTTCCAAAAACATGTACATCCTGTCCCTCCGGATTCTCTCCAACGACTTGCTCACCACTGATGTCACGCTCACCGGTTTATAGTTCCCTGGCTTGTCCTTACCACCCTTCTTAAACAGTGGCACCATGTCAGCCAACCTCCTGTCTTCCAGGACTTTACCTGTGATACAAATATCTCAGCAAGTAGCCCAGCAATCACTTCCTTAGCTTCTCACAGTGGTCTAGGGTACACCTGATCAGGTCTTGGGGATTCATCCACTTTTATGTGTTTCAAGACATCCAGCACTTCCTTCACCATCACCATCCTGTCACCATCTATTTCCCTACATTCTGTATCTTCCATATCCCTTTTCCAGTAAATACTGATGCAAAATACTTATTTAGTGTTTCCCCCATCTGCGACTCCACACACAGGCTGCCTTGCTGATCTTTGAGGGGCCCTATTCTCTCCCTAGTTACCCTTTTGTCCTTAATATATTTGTAAAAACCCTTTGGATTCTCCTTAATTCTATTTGCCAAAGCTATCTTGTGTCCCCTTTTTGCCCTCCTGATTTCTATCTTCAGTGTATTCCCACTGCCTTTATTCTCTTCCAAGGATTCACTCGATCCATCCTGTTTATACCTGACATATGCTTCCTTCCTTTTCTTAACAAAACCCTCAATTTCTTTACCAGCATTCCCTATACCTACCAGCCTTTCCTTTCACCGTAACGGGAATATTCTTTCTCTGGACTCTTGTTATCTCATTTCTGAAGGCTTCCCATTTTCCAGCTGTCCCTTTACCTACGAACATCTGCCCCCAATCAGCTTTTGAAGGTTCTTGCCTAATACCATTAAAATTGGCCTTCCTCCATTTTAGAAATTCAACTTTTAGATCTGGTCCATCCTTTTCCATCACTATTTTAAAACTAATACCATTATGGTCGCTGGCCCCAAAGTGGTCCCCCACTGACACCTCAGTCACCTGCCCTGCTTTATTTCCCAAGAGTAGGTCAAGTTTTGGAGATGATAATTATCTCCCAGCATTCCAAGCCACTTGACAAAACTTAAATTTGTCATTGCAAGAGTGATGCATAGATTTGTTTACAAAGTGGTAAATGTGGCAACCGATTTGCACATGGGACATTCTCACAATGCGATATAATGTGATAATTTGCATATCATCTTCTTATAACCAATCTGATGTTGGGTGAGATGTAAGTATTACCCCAAACACTGGAAAGAACTTCTGGTTTTCCTTTGAACAGTGTGGTTGGGCCTAAACAATGTGGGTTACAGTGGGATTTGAGGCAAAATTGGGCAAGAAGGCTGGCGGGACCTGTCCCAACATCAGAAGCAACTTGCTGCATGCCTTTGCCAAGTGGGGAGATGAGTTGCTGACTAGGCAGTGCAAGTTGAAAATTAAGGGGGATTAAAGTTTGTTCACTGCTCTATTAACACAATTCACATTTAGATTCCATTCTCACTAAATGAGCCGTATTAGCTCCAATGGAATTCTCAACACGGAAGTCCGAGTGGGTACCTGGTGATTTCAGTTCACTACCTGTGAGGATCCTCCATCTTCTTTAGCAACAAACCGCTGCTCCGGTATGATTCATGAACATGAGGTACACACACCCCTCAAGGAAGGGGCATCTGAAGTGTTGTCAAGGTTTCCCGTGGTCCAGTTGTCATATCTTTGAGTACAGAAGTGTTTGCCAGATGGGCAAGTGGCTACTGGTGAAGCCAGCTATTTTTTCACAGGGGTGGTGGTCCTCTTACTAGTACCTGCAAAAGACAAAGGCTCACTTAACAATGAGTATAGATGTGCCATAAATGATTCTGGCAATGAGATTACTGTAAGAGTTGTGGTGTGATGAGGAATGATGCAGGAGCAGTCCTGGTCTTCTCCTGCAAGGGCTAGGGTTCTCTACTCACAGGGGCTGAGGAGTCTAATATCTGGCACTACTCTACCCATCCAAGAAATTTCTGCCCTATTGCAGACTGCTTCCTGCTGGATTGAGAGAGGGAATGTGTGAGATTGAGATGGAAATGGGAGGCATGGTTGTTGGTAAAGGTGGTAGGGAGTCCAGGCTGTGTGAGTAGGCAATGCAGAGGGCATGCAGGGTCAGTGAGATGGGTGAGGTTGGAGGGCTGTTGAGAGTGAGTAAGGGAAAATGTTACAGATTTTCCTTGGTGAAGAGGGACGTAATAGCAGAGAGAGAGTGAGTGCAAGGTGTCGGAAAGAAGTGTAAAACTAATCTTTGTCGAAGGGGAAATGGTCATTGACTTTGGCCGTGCCTCCATACCACACCATTCAGACTACACTGACCTGGGTGGTGACCTCCCACCAGGTTGACAGGGTAGTGCAGCCTCCTCTGCCAGTCTTTTGGCAAGACAACACTCTTCTTCAATGCTGCCCCTCAAACAGTACCTCCATACCCCTGTCAGAGAATGGACAGGGGTATGGAGGTACCATCTTGCAATGCGTCAGTCAGTAAGCAGAGCAGCTTCAGATTACCAGTGCTTGCCCAGTGCACAGTGGCCTGTTACAGATGGCAAGGGAACCTAGGATGCTTGCCTTTCAATGAATAGCCGCTGAGTGGTGAGTTGTTCCACAAATTGGCGCATAAGAGATGTGAGGGATGCGTTAGGGATGAGTGTGTAGTTAACAAGTTAACTTTAAGAAGATACTGTAAGAAATCTCATGAGATGTCATGGTGAAAATCACTCAAAAGAATTGACATATTGCACTCTGTATTGGAGCATCCGTGAAGAGTATGCGATCAGATGTTGGAGTGGAACTTGAACACACAAATGTCTGACTTCGAAGTGAGAGCGTGCTTACTGAGTGAAAGCTGACACATAATTTGCCTTAACATGTTATGCTTTTACAGGAGACTGTTTTCTATTTTGTTCTCAGGCCACCTTCTGACAAAATTAATGAAGTGAACTAATCTGTCAGAAAATCTGACATTGTGGGATTTCAAGTTATCTTTTAAAAATCTGTGAATATTATATTTTGATCCTTTTTATTCATTGAAAATTGTATAATTCCAGAGAGGATGACAAATGTTTATCAATTAATACGTTAGCTTTTCAAGTAAAATATCAATATTGCTTTACATACTGATATAGTTACCTATTTGTAGTGGCCCATATCTTTAATATAATGTATTTTAAACTTTATGGCCAAAGGGAAAGTCCTTAGGACTTCAACAGAAGTGTATTAGAGTAATGATGTGGTTACATTACTGGTCTGTTGTGGTTCTGTTCGCCGAGCTGGAAGTTTTTGTTGCAAACGTTTCGTCCCCTGGCTAGGCGACATCATCAGTGCTTGGGAGCCTCCTGCGAAGCGCTTCTTTGATGTTTCCCAGACAGAGAACAGCCAGGGAATTCCTAGAGGCATGGCATTCATCCACAAACTCCATCAACAAACACATCAACCTGGACCCAATATACCAACCACTACAGCGGACAGCTGAAACTGACAACTGGAAGCGGCAGGGACAGATTACTATAAACACCGGAGGAAACATCAAAGAAGCGCTTTGCAGGAGGCTCCCAAGCACTGATGATGTCGCCTAGCCAGGGGACGAAACGTTTGCAACAAAAACTTCCAGCTCGGCGAACTGAACCACAACAACGAGCACCTGAGCTACAAATCTTCGCACAAACTTTGATTACTGGTCTCTTTGTATACAAATTGAACTCTGACTGAAAACTATTTCAGCAGTTATCATGTTTTTATGTAGCCTGCGACAAAACATAGACATCCATTAATGCCAGCGGTACCAAGGAAAATCCTACATTCTTGTTAGAAGCTTGTAAAAATGCCCATCAGGAATGTTCTGTCAAAAGTGATGCCTACCATTTGGAAACTGCATGATGTGAGGATGTGGACTGAAGGCTCAGTTCCAGTCATCCTTATCGCAATGTTAAAGTGATTATTTTGAATTACAGCTGCATGGAAAATGAAATGTGGCTCAACTGATCAATGCTGATGGTTATGATCAAAACAAGCCTCCCACTTTTCCAGCTAATTCTAGTAGCACAATTCCATATTTCTTTGTGCCTTGTGTTTCTAACCTTTCCTTAAATGTATGTGAGAATAGAGCATCCCTATTCATTCTATGTACCAAATAACAGTGGCTGTGTCGTCCCATGCTGCCAGACAGAGCTTGGAGAATCTGTCATCAGTCCTGTCTTTGATCTACACTCCCTTTGCAGCAGGTTCAATGTTGCAAAGCAGGTGTTTGAAGTCAATTCTAAGGAAACACTGAAAAGATCTACTGGTACCTGGGGAACTGTATCAGGTGCAGAAAAGGAGGAGTGAATAGAGGATGACATTGGAAAGCAGCAGGAAATATAAAATGCCCATCAAGTGCCTTTATGATTTAAGTTGCCCGAGGTGAAAACATTTAATTATGAAGACAGCTTGCAGAGGCTGGGCTTGTATTTTCTTGAATATCTAGGTAAAAACAATGACTGCAGATGCTGGAAACGAGATTCTGGATTAGTGGTGCTGGAAGGGCACAGCAGTTCAGGCAGCATCCGATGAGCAGTGAAATTGACGTTTCGGGCAAAAGCCCTTCATCTTCTTGAATATCGATGACTAAAGGGCATTGAAGCATTGACCATTATTAAAAGCTTTAAAATAAGTAGAAAGGGAACTATCCCCAATTGCGTTGGAGTGATGACCTACACACTCACTCACTCCACTCACTCCACACTCTCTCTCACCTGATGTCAGGACAATTTTTTTTTAAAATCAAGACTAAAGCTGTTACCAAAGGTGTTGATGGAGATGGAGTTAAGGCAGGGTACAGGAGCTGAGGTAGAGGTCAACATGACCTGATTAAATAATGGAACAGGCTGAAAGAACTAAATGGCCTATTCTTATTCCTGTTCCTAGAGGTGAGATGTAATGTGTAAAATTTGGTACAGGGATGGTTTAATCAGGAGGAAGGTGAAGTCTGGGGTCTTTGCCCTCTTGCTGCCTCCACCCTGACTTAGGTCCATGGAGCACGGATGGCCCACCAACCCCTTTTTAAATTCCTGATCCCAAAACCACTAATATTCCCTCACTCACCCAGAGCTGTGCCAGGGTCAGCAATATGTATTTGTCATAGAGTCATAGAGATGTACAACATGGAAGCAGACCCTTCGGTCCAACCTGTCCATGCCAACCAGATACCCCAACCCAATCTAGTCCCACCTGCCAGCATCCGGCCCATATCCCTCCAAACCCTTCCTATTCATATACCCATTCAAATGCTGTTTCAATTGTACCAGCCTCCAACACTTCTTCTGGCAGCTCATTGTGTACACATACCATCCTCTGCGTGAAAAAGTTGCCCCTTGGGTCTCTTTTATATCTTTCCCCTCTCACCCTAAACCTATGCCCTCTAGTTCTGGACTTGCCCCACCCCAGGGAAAATACTTTGTCTATTTACCCTATCCATGCCCCTCATAATTTTGTAAACTTCTATAAGGTCACCCCTCAGCCTCCGACGCTCCAGGGAAAATATCCCCAACCTATTCAACGTCGCCCTATAGCTCAAATCCTCCAACCCTGGCAACATTCTTGTAAATCTTTTCCAAGCCCTTTCAAGTTTCACAACATCTTTCCCATAGGAAGGAGACGAAATTGCACGCAATATTCCAACAGTGGCCTAACCAATGTCCTGTACAGCTGCAACATGACCTCCCAACTCCTGTACTCAATACTCTGACCAATAAAGGAGAGCATACCAAACGCTTTCTTCACTATCCTATCTACTTATGACTCCATTTTCAAGGAGCTATACACCTGCACTCCAAGGTCTCTTTGTTCAGCAATATTCCCTAGGACCTTATCATGAAGTGTATAAGATTTGCTTTCCCAAAATGCAGCACCTCGCATTTATCTGAATTAAACTCCATTTGCCACTTCTCAGCCCATTGCCTCATCTGATCAACATCCCATTGTAACCTGAGGTAACCCTCTTCGTGGTCTACTACACCTCCAATTTTGGTGTCATCTGCAAACTTACTAACTGTACCTCTTATGCTCACATCCAAATCATTTATATAAATGATGGAAGTAGAAGACCCAGCACCGATCCGTGTGGCACTCCACTGGTCACAGGCCTCCAGTCTGAAAAACAACCCTCCACCACCACCACCACCCTCTGTCTTCTACCTTTTGAGCCAGTTCTGTATCCAAATGGTTAGTTCTTCCCCTATTCCGTGAGATCTAACCTTGCTAATCAGTCTCTCATCGGGAACCTTATCGAACGCCTTACTGAGGTCCATATGGATCACATCTACCGCTCTGCCCTCATCAATCCTCTTTGTGTTTTTTTGAAGAAGTAACAATGAAGTTTGTGAGACATGATTTCCCATGCACAAAGCCATGTTGACTATCCCTAATTAGTCCTTGCCTTTCCAAAAACATGTACATCCTGTCCCTCAGGACTCCCCCCAACAACTTGCCCACTACCAACGTAAGGCTCACTGGTCTATAGTTCCCTGGCTTATCCTTACCACCTTTCTTAAACAGTGGCACCATGTTAGCCGACCTCCAGTCTTCCGGCACCTCACCTGTGACTATTGATGATACAAATATTTCAGTAAGACAGTTTACTTCTTTACATAGATAGGTTTCACTTATTTCACCTAAGCCTGGTTCCTCACTTTTTGGTTTGTCATAGAATTGTACGCACAGCAACAGAAGCTTCTGTCCAACTCATCCATGCTGACCAGATATCCTAAATAAATCAAGTCCTATTTGCCAGCATTTGATCCATATCCCTGTCAGCCCTCCTTATTCATATTCACATTCAGATGCATTTTAAATGTGATTGTACCGACCTCCCAATTCCACTGGCAACTTACTCCATACATGCACAAGCTGCCCCTTGGGTACCTTTTTAAATCTTTCCCTTCTCACCTTAAACCCGTGCGTTCTAGTTTTGGACTGCCCTACCCTGGGGAGAAGACATTGGCTATTTATCCCATCCTCGCCCCTCATGATTTTATAAACCTCTATAAGATTACCCCTCAGCCTCTGACGCTCCAGGAAAGACAGCTCCAGTCTATTCAGCCTCTCCCTCTAGCTTAAATCCTTCAACCCTGGCAACGTCCTTGTAAATCTTTTCCGTACCCTTTCAAGTTTCACAACATCTTTCCTCTAGCAGGGACACCAGAATTGAACATCAACTCTATTTCTCTTATTTTAATTTGGATGTTAAGTATGTTGCTGTACAACCAGGTTCCAAGTTATTTTTAACATTATTTTCAGATTCTGTTTCAAAGCATCATTTCTCCCTTTGGTGATTATGCAAACTCGTTCCTTACTTTGGTCTAATCATGACTCTGATCTCATTCAGAATTATCATGTTCATTGGATCCCTCCCTCCTTCACTTCATTAATAGCTAAACAAAATGCTCATGAGACATGTTAGAAGCATCATTGCAACGTATGAAGTAATTGCAGGACAGTGTTCCAGACTCCAGTGAAAGGTGGACCCTGTCCAAGTGTGATTTCAGCTGACATCAGGCAAGCCAGCCTACTATTTAGAAGGCAGATTCTTGTCACCAGCAGCTCTTCACTCTAAAACTGAGATTAACATGACAGGCTTCTTTTCCAGGTTCACCTTTATGTCTTTGCGTTTATCTGATCAGATGTGGTTATAAAGTCACTCCTTAGCTTCAGTTTCTTCTTTGTTTTCCTGGCTGTCGGAGTTTATTTCATTGACTAGGTGTGCGCAAGAACAACTGATGCTGATCCAC
Organism: Chiloscyllium plagiosum; assembly: GCF_004010195.1. NCBI lineage: Eukaryota > Metazoa > Chordata > Chondrichthyes > Orectolobiformes > Hemiscylliidae > Chiloscyllium > Chiloscyllium plagiosum. Next base: position 14,180,681 of record NC_057721.1, read on the forward strand.
AGAGACTAAGAGGAGTTGTTGGCCTCGTGATGTTACCTCAGAACTGTTAATCCAGACACATAGGTAATGTCATGGGGAGCTGGGTTTGAATCCCACCTCGACAGATGATAGAATTTGAATTCAATAAAAAAAACTGGAATGATGCGGCTAATGATGACCATGAATCCATTGTTGATTGTCAGGAAAAAAACCCATCTGGTTCACTGACCTCCTTAGGGAAGGAAACTGCCATCCTTAGCTGGTCTGGTCTACATGTGACTCCAGACCCGCAGCAATGTGGTTGACTGTTAACTGGCCTCTGGGCAATTAGGCATGGGTAGTAAGTACTGGCCTAGACAACGACACTCTCATTCAATGAATGAATAAAAAAAAGATTAATCACCGCCTCAAACAGGTAATGTAAAGGTTTTAGTGTGCAGGACAATGTGTACAGGATGAACAACCAGGGCTTTGAAAGCTAGTGCCTCCAATTAAACCGTTGGACTATAACCTGGCGTGTGATTTTTAACTTTGTTCACCCCAGTCCAACACCGGCACCTCCAAATCAGAGTTATTTTAAGTTAACACTAGTTGGAGAATTGGCCACTAGTTTCCTTTAAGTGCTAATCCAAAATTGGGAGACCAAATTACCAACATTCTTTTAAAAATCTCATTTCTCAAATTTCTGTTACTGGCAGTGTGTAACTCATTTGAATTATATAGAACTTATCGTTCAAAAACAGGCTATTCAGCCCAACTGATCCATACTGGACATTAAGGAGGATCTATCCTCCTCCTTAACAGCACACTTTCCTTGAATTTAATGTATCTTGGAATCAACTAGCTTCTCCTCTATATATATTGATTCTATTCATTTCAATCAGTGTTCACTATAAACTGTCCATGGAATGATTACACAGTGACTCAGAAGGTACTGTGCAAGCTGTTCCCAATTCATCCTTTTTAAGATGCTCCCAATGCATTGCAAGACCAAAAACAAGTATGTGCATTCAAATGAACAGGTCATGCCCAATGTAAACAAACCAGAGCGGAGATTAACCTTAACCACACTATGTGGTAGCAAGTTGCAGTTCTAACCACTGAGTGCAGGTTTTACTTCTGAATACTTTTTAATAGAGTTATTTCTGATCAACTTATTTTCATGACCGCGGTATTTGGATTCCTGGCAAACACAAACACATATGTTCTCTTCCCCTACTCTATCAAAACCATTTACAGGACACTAACAGGCTTCTGATTCACTCTTGCATATGTGTCTTTAAGCTGAAGGGGAAGTCACCAGTTTTTGGTTAGTTATACTGATCTTTTGCGTTTTTAATTCAAGATCCAATAGATACCATGGTATTCAGAATCAAAACCCTGTAATTCTATATATCCTTCTGCAGGAAAAATAACTTTGAAACTAGGAGTGAAAATCTTAGCTCAGTTTTTAGAAATTCCCCAGACCAAATGGAAGCATAGTTAGGTGTTTATACTTTGATATGGCTCCTCATGAATGGAGGCTGTCAGTCCCTGGTCCTTGCACTGTAATTTTTCTCACTTTTTTTGTTTGCTTTTATTGAATTTTAAAGGAATTGAAAAGGATTTTATTGAATTAGAGATGAAGCAAAGTCAAATTAAAAATGGAATTTGCCTTCCAATATCATTTCTGTTGCACCTTTATATCCTACATGGATGGCTGCTCCCTCAGAACTTGCAGGTTGCACAATGTTGAACGTTTTTAGCCTGAACATCAGATGGCATGTTTTTCACGCCCTAACTGCTTGTTCTAGCATGCAGTACGGTTCATAATGCTGCAAGCTCTTTGCACATCAGAAATGTGTCACAACTGTTCATTCCTTTAGGGATTGCTGCATAGTCCCAACTAACAAAGCAAGTTTTTCCTGCTTATTGCTCCCTAGTTGAAGCCATTTTACCCTGGTTTTACTGGATCTCTTTAATGTTAATTCTGATCTCTCTCTTCACCTTCTCAGCAGCTGTAACACTATCCTACCCTCTGTTCTGTTCCCCTGAAGCTCTTGCACAGACCAATCTGCCTGTAAAGCAGGTAAGACAACATTTTTCACTGTACCTTGGTACATGTGATAGTAATAAATCAAAGCAAATCAAATCAACCCTTGCATGAAAGGATTTTAGAAAGGAGTATATCCTAGAAATTTTCATGCAGCACTACTCGAGGTGACTGTGCTTGTGGGCAGTTTGCTGCTGGTGGATCTGTAAATGAATGTGTAATCCACAATTGAATAAATTCCAGGACATAGGAGTTAATAAAATTGAATGAGGTCATTCTGCATTTCGTACTTCTAGCAACTATGAGAACCATTCCCTACTTTTAACTGGTATCATTCGGAAAGAGTTTCCACATAATCATTCACTTCCCCTTGAAATCTATTCTAGTTTTGTTACTTCCATATATTTGTTCTAAACCATTTGCACAAAACAACTTGGCCCAACATAAAAATAATATTGTATTTATGTCCTCTATTTGTTGATTTATTGACTCAGTGAAACTAGCTTTATCCCATCTTCCCTTATCAAAACCTGCATCATTTTGAACCCTTTTATCAGATCACCTGTTAATCTCTCCCACTCAACTACAAAGGAATCAATTTCTCTGGCTTCTACTGATGATTTAAAACCTTTCATCCCTGATATCCAAGTGAAATAGTTGGATTCTGAAGACAAGCACAATGCTATGGCAAAACTCATGAAGTGTGTCACTATAAACCCGTAACACTCAACGAGGCTAGGACCATTTTAGTGAAAATGTATGACTAATGAAAATGAAAATATAAACCACTTAACTGCAGAATTAGACTTAGCTTTATTATCATATGTACTCATGAGTACAGTGAAAACTTTGAAAGTCGCCACTTACATTTCTCTCTCTCTCGTCTCTCTCTGTCTCTGCCCCTCTCCCTCTCTCGCTGCCTCTCTGTTTCTCTTTCTCTGCCTCCTCTCTCTCTCCTCCCATGTCTCCCTGTCTTTGCCCCCCTCTCTCTATCTTCCTCCCTTTCTCTTTTTTCTGTCTCTGCCTTTCCCCCTCTCTCTACCTGTGTGTGTGTCTGTGTCTCTCTCTCTCTCTCACTCACTCACTCACTCACTCTTCCTCCTTTAATTCCTGCAAAAAGTAACTGGTAAAATAATGTGCATATACATTCCAGTCACCCTTTTAATTCACTTCAATTCTATTTCTGAGTTTTCTCTTTAGTCATCCCCTGCAGTTCCAAGTGTGATGTAAGCTGTGTGATTCATATACATTTCAATAGCATATATTTTTGAGTTTGGAATTTTGGACTGGTAACATTTGGATTTTTGTGTTTCTGAAAGGATTTGATGATTGATGTTTAAATATTCCTGTAGCCATGATGATTTTTCTGACAGGTGAGAAAGACACACTTTCTGGAGAAGAAAGGGGTGCAAACACATCCATCTTCCACAAGTCTTCCCCACTGCAATCTGACCAACAATAGGGGAGGTGTTTGAAGTCTTAACACCCCTCATCCTCTAATCAAGCCTTTACAAAGCCAATTAATGGCCTCATCTCCTCTCTGCTGTATTTAACAAACCAAGGAAAAAGCCAACACGAGTGCACAGCCAGGCAAGTTTTCACTGTGTGGGCTGATGACTGGCAAGGTGGGTAGCAAGCTTAAAGATCACTGAAACCCCTTGAAGCCATTTAACCATGATCTGTTTGTTTGCTCCCCTCCTCCACCCTTCCCAGGCCAAGCCCCTCAACTCCACTCCAAGAGCCCGCCAGTCATGATGGTACACTCCAACCCATCTGTCCCTTTTTTCTCCAGTTGCCTTGAATTCCAACTCTATGCTTCCTTGCTACTGGGGATTGGTGCAGTCATGGCAGTGACCACAATTCCCTATGGCTCTGCTGGTACCAGAATCCTCATGGCCAGCTGCTGTCCAATGCAAGAATTTCCTTCTGATGGAAGTACAAGTCTTGTCCTAAACTAGTTAATGACCTGAAGTTACTGCAGGGTGACACATTAGATTAGATTCTCTACAGTGTGGAAATAGGCCCTTCGGCCGAACAAGTCCACACTGACCCTCCGAAGAGTAACCCACCCAGACCCATTCCCCATGTTCATCCCTGACTATGGGCAATTTAGCATGACCAATTCACCTAACCTGCACATCTTTGGATTGTGGGAGGAAAACGGAGCACCCGAAGGAAATCCACGCAGACACAGGGAGAATGTGCAAACTCCACACAGGCAGTCATCCAAGGCTGGAATTAAACCTGGGATCCTGCTGCTGTGAGGCAGCAGTGCTAACCACTGTACCACTGTGCCGCCCCCAAATAGGGGTGTTTTCACTTTGGACAGGGTATAGAGAACCCAGGTACACTGTTAAATCCAGCCTATGATTCTTAAGACAGGCAGATCGATTAGGTGCAGTGCTATGGACCAGAGCAAATCCTCTCAAAGTATATTAAGAAGATAGCCTAGACCCTGGAGTTTTCTTATTTTAAAAGCAAGTACCAGACACTGCGTTCTGGATGAAACTTAATTGGTCAGGCTACCAGATTTAAATCAAAACGCACTTTAATCATACACTAAAGTTAAAATACAACAAAAGAAAGAAAAAATTGGAATAACTTTATTGAAAAATTTAATAGAATATTCAATTATTTTACTACCAAACAGTAACTGTTCCAATAGAGTAACATCCCACAAACACACCCTTGACAAAAGGCAAATTCAGTCAAATAGATTGTCTCACAGGCAATTCTCAAGCCCAAGGGGAAAAATATCAAAGGAAAACTCTGAGACAGTTAGTAGGAGGGAGAGATGTACCGTAGCTTCCACCCAGTTCAAGACCCAGCACCAATTACTTCTGAAAAACCAAAACTAAAAATCCTGGTTCTGTGGGAGCTTGCCCCACCCATTCAGGCTGCTTCTATTGTTCCTACTTTTAAAATAAAACCAAGGCCTCACAAGCTGTTTACTTTATGGGATTTCAGTGAACAGCTCAATACCTCTGCCTTAAAACCTTTCCCTCAAAAAACACCCAGGACAAAATATACCTCAAAGCCATAATATTGTCATAGCAGGGAGTGAACAAGTACACTTAGTGAAAAATGTTGCATTGCTGCTCAATCAACCTTACATCCAAAAGTGAAACTGTGCATGTATTTACTCAACTCCATTAAAGAGATAGAAATGGCTCTGTTATAACAAAGTCTCCAGCAGCCCTTTACACATCATGGTGTGCACCAAATTCTTCATGTTTCTCCATCTGGAATTTGAAAGATGTCTTCTTGCCTTCGTTTTTTTAAAAAAAAGTTCTTTGAGGAAAGGGTGTTGGAAAATTTATATTGACCATATTTATATTTATATAAATAAGACATTTATATTGACCATATCAGGCAGAGTGATGGAGTTCTGACAATTTTGTACGTGCCATGTGACTTTGCGGCACCCATCCATTCGCTCAGTTGGATGTATTCATTAAAGCTCAGGGCAGTTATTTATAGTGTCTTGGCCAACATTCACTCGAACACCCTATCACAGGTAGAAAGATGTGCAGGTCAGGTGGCTAGGCTATGCTAAGTTGACCATAGAGTCTGGGGATTTGTAGGTGAGGTGGAATAGCCATGTGAAATGCAGGGTTACAGGGATAGGGGAGGGGATGGGTGGGATACACTTCAAAGTTGACTTAGTGGTCCGAATGGGTTGCTTCCACACTGTAGGATTCAATGATGATGCTTTGATTCCATGAAGCTAGATGATCATTTCTCTTTCTGCTGCTTATGGGATCTTGCTGTTTGAAAATTGGCTACCTCCTTACAGTTGCATTCACTACTACATTTCAAAAGGAAATCATTGGCTTTGAGACATCCTGTTATCAGAAAAGTGTTGTATAAATTAAAGTTCTTACTCTAATGACTTGTACAGAAACAATACCTGTCATATCACAGGTGTTTTGCAATTATTGCTATAAGTAACTTTAGGAATACGGTAGCGAAAAAGCTGTTTGGTATGCTTTCTTGTATTGGTCAGAGTATTGAGGAGAGGGGTTGGGAGGTCATGTTGCAGCTGTACAGGACATTGGTTAGGCCACTTTTGGAATATTGCGTGCAATTCTGGTCTCCTTCCTATCGGGAGGATGTTGTGAAACTTGAAAGGGTTCAGAAAAGATTACAAAGGCGTTGACAGGGCTGAAGGGTTTGAGCTATAAAGAGAGGCTGAATAGGCTGGGGATGTTTTCTCTGGAGCGTTGGAGGCTGAAGGGTGACCTTATAGAAGTTTACAAAATCATGAGGGGCATGGTTAGGATAAATAGACAAGATCCTCTCCCTGGGGTGGGTGAGTCCACAACTAGATGGCATAGGTTTATGGTGAGAGGGGAAAGATTTAAAAGGGAACTAAGGGCAACATTTTCATGCAGAGGGCGGTGTGTGTATGGAATGAGCTGCCAGAGGAAGTGGTGGAGGCTGGTACAATTGCAACATTTTGAATGCAGCTGGATGGGAATATGAATAGGGAGGGTTTGGAGGGCTAAGTGTTGGTAAAGGGGACTAGATTAGGTTGGGATATCTGGTCGTCATGGATAAGTTGGATCGAAGGGCCTGTTTCTGTACTGTACATCTCTTTGATTCTATGACTCTATGAATATGAACAAGAAGACAGGACGAGGAGTCGTCTGAATGAGGATCAGTGACCTCTGCATTTATCTGTCCCGTTTGCTGTCTTTTCGAACAAAGCTCTGTGTCCAGAACTGTCACATCTACCCTCTGGTCTGCGGTGGTCCTCTAAAGAATCCCATCTAGAATTCCTGATACCATTTATTCCTTAGACAGTCCTGCTGGTGCCCATGGCTTCACCAAATCTTTGTATCTGACCACTGTTAGTGAAGTCTGTAGCCAGTGTCACTGAACCAAGTCTAAGAGGTCAACCTGAAGCTGTCAGTCACATTGTTATGTTGCTGTGGCTGAGCTGTGAATGTTGCCCAAAAATAAATGTCAAGTGGCAACCATTCCTGATGAAGGGCTTATGCCTGAAACATCAATTCTCCTGCTCCTTGGATGCTGCCTGACACTCTCAACTCTGATCTCCAGCATTTGCAGTCCTCACTTTCTCCTAGTCAAATGACAACTCCTTGGGTGACAGCCAACCACTTGTATCATAAAGAAGGTAGCACGCTCAGTATATGGGGATTGTGGGAATAAAATCCCCTCCAGCTGGGGAACCTTTGCGTTAAAATTTACTAACATGTTTGTCACACTGAGGCCCTCTTAAAGTTGACCAAACTGAGTGTACTGTAACCCATAGTCCCTAAGCAGAATGACCATTTATCTCACTTGTTGTTTTTGAGGTCTAAGGTGAACAGTCTAGTTAAAGGCTTCCCGCCATTATTTTACTGGAGGTGGTAGGTTTCTGGTCCGCATGGTGAAGACTGTTGCTGGCTGGGTCGATGGGAGAAAATGCCTCCTGTTCAGGTGCCCTGTGCCCAAAGAATGTCCCACTCCTGCAGCACACCTCTCCACCTCAGGTACTTCCACAACCTACCCACCGACTCCAGCTCATAACTCCGCTTGCTCTCCTAAACCCAGCCCACCAACTGGCCTCACAGCCTGAGCTCCAGGAAAACCTTTTGAGTGGTCAACTCCAGCACCCTGCTTTGTCGGAGACTGCCTGCAGTCCCAGCAACGACCATTGTTCCTTGTGGTGAAGCAACGATTAGAGGACTGCCCTTGTGGTTAGATTGCCTTGCCAGGTCTCAGAATTGGGACTTCCTGCGAGTAGATGTGTGGGGCAGGAGGTAGGAGTGGAACTATGGAAGTCCGGCCCTGTCTCAGAACCAGGAAGCCCAGTTTTAAGTCTGACCTGCTCCAGACTTGTGTAACGACATCTCTGCAGAGGTTGTTTAGAAAATAACTGGAGGTCCTTCCCCAAGCAATTGAGAGACAAATGATCATAAAGTGGCTTAGGGTGACTTAGCCAAGCAGAGGAGGGCTCAACCCAACTTTCAATCAGGGCTTTGGAACTTCTCCCTCCAATAAAACTCCCCATGTATTTCAGTAGCAATATCACATTGGGGTATTCTGAAGATGAGAATGAATCTTTATAGATGCAAGGTTTCTCTCCACTTTATGCACCACATTTATGATGATCTCATCAATCAAATCATCAATAATTGTAGTCAAATCTATTAAAAAAAATTCTTTCTTTATGAATCAATTGATTTAAATAGTCATGTTTAAGGATGAATTAAACATCTCAAACTTGGATGTGTGTTTACCATTCTAGATTATCTAGAAGTATTTAAGAAGAGCAGTACATTTCAGAGGGAAAACACAGCCCATTCATCAATTGCAGCACACATGGAACAGATTTGTGAGTAAACATTTCACAACAAGCAGAAGCTATTAGAGTTTAACTAAATTTGCTTTGCACTGCGGGTGCATCATTAATTAATTGATTAATTTAGGGTTCCTTGAAATGACAATTTACTGGTGAAATGTGAGCTTATAACAATGAGATTAATGGATTAATAGGCTTTTTGCTGAAAAAGATGCTTGTGTTAGCACAGCCTGTGTTCTGGCTTTTTAATGTCCGTTTCCACAGCTCAGTCATTACCAATCTCAGCAGAATTTCTCTTAGCTTTGTAGACAGATTCCATAACTATGTACGGAATAACATCCTTTTCAGTCCTGGATAGTGGCTGCGAGATATTTGAAGCATGAAGATTCATTTTTGGTTGGGCCTACAGCACAAACATAGCTTCCAGCACTGGGAATACAAGAACAGAAATCCTGCAGAGTTCACTCTTGCCTCTGAGAAAGTAGTCTGTTCAGATCCCACTACAGAAACTTGAGCATGCGATCCAATCGGGCACTCCGACACAGAATGGAAGTAGTATTGCTCTGGAGGTGTTGTATTTGGATTGATTTCTTAAACCAAACAAACGCCCATGCATTTCTGATTTGAATGTAATCAATCTCATTCCAGTTTTTTGAGGATATCACTCATAGATTTGACAATTAAGAGGAAGCAATAGATGCAGTAGACATGGTGTACCAAAAGACACTGAAAATGCCACATGAAAGTTTAAAGGCAACATTGAAGCAGTTGTGGGTAATACATTTGTTCAGTTAAATAATTGGTTAATAGACAGGAAGCAAAGAATCAGAATTAATGGGGCATTCTCACAGGTTATGACCAGTGGAGCACTGCTGGGACTGCAGCAATTTACATAACTCTCCAAGGTAATATAATTGTATCGAGTTTGCTGATAGTCCAAAGCTAGGTGCAGTCATTAAATTGTGAGGATGACATAGAATGCCAATATATACAGGTTGAGTGGGGAAGGAGACAGCAGGTACAACATAGTGTGGTGAAACATAAGGTTACTTAAGGGAGGTGATAATCTAGTGGTATTATTGCTAGACTACTAATCCAGAAACTCAGCTAATGTTCAGGGACTCAGATTCAAAACCCACCACGGCAGATGGTAAATTTTGAATTCAATCCAAAAAGGAATCTGGAATTAAGAGTCTAATAATGATCATGAAACCATTGTCGATTGTCAGGAACAACCCATCTGGTTCACTAATGTCCTCTAGGGAAGGAAACTGCTTACCTGATCTAGCCTACATGGGACTCCAAACCCACAGCAATGTGGTTGACTTTTAACTGCCCTCTGGCCAATTAAAGATGGGCAATAAATACTAGCCTAGCCAGCGATGCCCTCATCCCATCAGTGATTTTTTTTTTTTAAATTGCTTACTTAGGTTGTCAGAATAGAACCAAGTAGATTTATTTTTCAAATGTGTGAAAATTACTAGTCAGACATACCTCTGTGTGTTCAAACAAGGCCTCAGAAATTTCGAATATTGGCACAACCATTAGGAAAGCAAATTTCATATTTGTTATTACACTGCCTTTATTACAAAGTGGTTGGAGTGCAAAGATGAAGGATCTTGCTACCACTGTGGAATACACTTGGAATACAGTGTTCAGTTTTGATCTTTGTGTTTAAGGAAGGATATAAATGCATTGCAGACAGTACATAAAAGGTACATAGTCATGGAATAAGGAAAGCCATGATCATTTAGGACTGAGGTGAGATAATTGTTGCACTCTAAAGTGTCATGGATGCTCTGTCCTGGACTATGTTTTTAGTCTTGGAGTTTTACTGGAGTTGAAGCTCTGAGATTAGCCCTTGAGACAATATTGAATGGGAGAGCAGGTTCAATGGATTGTCCTGCTCCTCTCTCTACCTCTTGTGTTCTTTAGGAGGCCATGCCAACATTTATCCTATAAGCAATATTGCTGGATATCCCAATCATGTAATCTGAAATATCAACATCTATTCTCCCCCAGCACTCCAACTCTCCCCCCATTGCATAAGTGCTGACTCCTCCACACGCAAGTTCAGCTCTGATGAGGAGTCATCTTGACTCAATGTTGGCTTGCTCTCTCTCCATGGATGCTGATACGCTGTGATCTTCAACATTTTCTGTTTTCAATCTTGAGATATTTTCCTAGTCAACCTGGTCAAAAATATTATTATGCACTTTTGGAGCAGGTGGGACTTGACTCAGGGTGCCTTGATCAGAGACAGGGACACTATCACTGTACCACAAGACCCTAACCAATATTGCTGAAGCAGATGATTTGATCATTTTCACATTTTTGCTTGTGGGAGCTTGCAGTGCACGAAATGGCTGCCAGCCTTCTTACGTTACCATGGTGATTACATTTCAAAACTGCTTCATTGGCTGTAAAGCACTTTAACACATCCCAAAGTTGCAAAAGGCTTCCTTATAAATCAGTTAATTTTAATCAGGCTTAGAATGGATCACTTGAAGTATGTTTTCTGTTCTAATTCCTGATTATATCACTTGATAAGCTGCATTGGATGAGCTATTTAGCTTGGCAGGGGGATTAAATTAACATCATTATATAGTTATTTGCTCAGAATGTTTAATCAATTATACATGCATATGTCTCTTAGTGTTAAACTAACCATGTTTGCAAACTCATTTATCAGATAACATCATTAACTATCCTGTTCTAATAAAAATATACTTATATAGAATTTCATAGAAACAGGCCATTTGACACAGTTGGACCTTGTTGAAATGCAAGCTTCATCTAATTCTATTACTGTAACCCTCTATTCCCATCTTATCCACAAGATTTTATAGCATCTCTCTAAATGTAACTGAACTATTTGCTTCAACCTCTCCCTGTGGCAATGAATTCCTGAGTAAAGGGATTTTTTTTTCTGAATCCACCAACTTGATTTTTTTGACTTAAATTGATGACATTCAGATTTTTGGCAACTTTGATCTTTTCTTTGGAAAAAAAAAGGGATTTTGATGGTAAAATCTGCTTAAGTTGCCTCTCGTTTTATTTGAACTGTTTCTAATGTCATAATTGTATATATTCCACAAAACAGAAGGATTCCATTGAACGGCATCTATTTACTTTGTGATTTATTTTGTGCCTTCAGTACAATAAGATACCACAGGAGCTGGAATATTAGAATGCAAAATGTAACACTGAATAACATGAGGTAATGGTAGGGCAGATGAACTAAAGTTTGATGCAAAAGTTTTAAAAGAGCATCTTTAAATAAATAATCAAAGTAAAAAAGGTGGGGAAATTTCAGAACTTAGGGTACAGATAGCTGGAGGCCAGGTCCTGATAGTAAAGCCATTGAAATCAATGACGCTCAAGGTAGAATTGGAGGACTGCAGATATCTCACAGTCATGTTAAGACAAGGATGAGGATTTCAGCAACAGCCGAGCTGAAGTCTCAGATGATGCTATGGAGGTAGAAAAAAGATGGTCTTAGATATGTGGATGGAAGCTCATCAAAGAGTCAAATGTGACACCAAGGTCTTCAGACTCTGCCTAGGAATCTGAATTTACAACGGGTGTCAAAGACAATAAATTTGACTTTCCTGGTATTGAACTGGGCAAAATTTGTACTCTTATAGTAATGGATATCAGATATGCAGTCTGATAATTTAGAAGTGGAGAGGGAGTGGGAGAGATTGTGGTGAAGTAAAACTGGATGTAACAGTAGGCACTCACTGTTTCGACATGCAATTGCTGAAAAGCAATTGACAAGTTGGAGGGAGATTGAAAACAGACTCCTTGTGGGCATCCTGGACCATCAGGAAGAGAGGCCTGTGCAGACGTTCTAGCTAAGATTTGCTAGATAAGCATGAAACCAGGGAAATGCACTACCATGGAAGTTCCCTCTAAACTGTGCAGCCCAACCCAAAGCGACCCAAAGTTTCCTATGTGTGCCATGCTTTAAGTCATCACCCTTTTTAGTTGCTGCACAATATTTTTCTTTAAAATGAAACTTTAATTGGTGCAACTACAAAAACACTGGTTGAGTTGCTGATGATGCTGGACAGACCTCGAAGGTCATCCTTGTCAAAGATTGCAGACAATTCTCCAAGAACGAGGATTGTTCTGAGTCAGAATAATTTTCACTGCAGGTTGCATTGCAGAATATGAGCACATAATCTGAACTGACAATTTACTGAGCGATGCAGACAGTGTTGCAGAACTGAAGGTGCTGCCCTGGAGATGAGGTGTTCAAGTGAGGGCTGTGCACCAGTCCAGTGAATGTAAGCTATCCTTTAGGACTTTGTTCAGCTTAATGTGAACCAGCCCCAACAGAGAGAGTTTGACTTTTCATCCATTTCAATTTGGGAGCAAGCTGTGTGTGCCTTTGTCTGCACCATAGCAGTAACTGCACTTCAATAGCAATGAACTGAAGTAAAACACTTCAAGATGTCCTGATAATATGAGAAAATATTATTAGAATGCAATTTCTTTCTTCTTTTTATCTCCATATGTTATGTTCTACTACATCTTTTCCTTGCTATTTTTATAGATTTATCACTCAGCACAAATAGGCAAATGTCCAACTGACTGAATCAACAGGCAGAATTTTGATGGAACTGCCTGGAAGGCTGGTGGGAAAGCAACATTTCCCTCTTTCTCTTCTCAGAAATATTTTGTCCTACTTAGACGCTTGACAGGTCAGCAGCAGTCTTCACGTGGCGCAGAAAGAACACCGGGGGTAGAAATCCTGCCCACCGAGAGCTGCCAATCAATCAGAGGTGGGCTCTTTATCAATGGCAGTGCCAGGGAGGAGAGGAGAAAATGTGCCCTGCAAGCTTTACGTCCAAGAAAAGCCTTGGATCAACACTGAATCCCAAAGACAGGTGAATGGCATGAAGGAAAATTCCAAGGTCAGAGTGGCTGGTAGAAATTTGACGGCCCTATCCAAACAAAGTTTGGTTCCCTCAACAGCATGGAGGGGTTTTGAATGAGGGTCCTTCACCAGGTGCCCACAAGTAATCCTCAACTGGTTTACTTGTCATGGTCATTGTATTGTGAGTCCCACCATCACCCCCCTCCCCTTCCTCGCTGCTATGTTAGTGTCAGTAGTGATGGATAAGACCTTTTAAGGGACTTTTGTTGTCCACTTAAGGGCCTTAATTGGCATTGGGTTGAGCAGCCATTTACAGGCCTTCCTGCCATTGTCTTAATTGGGCTAAAAATGGCATAATCCATACTTAGCACCCACACCCCACGAAATCTGCCCAGCAGGGAGGGCACAAGATTCTATCCGATGAGAATATAGACCACAGACATATACCTTAACAGGGGCTTTAGAGGCTGTGAAGTGAAATGAGGTTGGAATAAAAACAAAGATGGAAGATCCTGGGAACACTGAGCAAATCCGTGGACAGAAGGACAGTTGTGTTTCAGGTTTGGAAAGCGTGCACCTGTGGAAATGGAATGTGGTAGAGTGAGTGTTTAGTTGCTGATTTGATCCTGGTGTCCAGAGGTCGAGACAATATCGTGGTGCCATGAGAGCCCTGAACACAAACACTGCTCAAGCAATTTTACTTCAAACTACCTGGTGGTGAATATTTGGTGATAAGGCCTTTTTCCTGTGTAATCTTCAATGGTTTCACACAAACAGTTAATGGATGTAACGAGAAGGTTGTCTGGCATCATTTGTTTTATTAAGGAGTCACATGTTTAGCTAAAATTCTGGTTTGTATTCATTCACAACTGGTTGAGGTATTTATATCGTGCAGTGAAGATCTGTCATTTTTGAACTAGATATCAATAGGGAAAGGACACTTTACAAAGAAGGTGTTAATGATGTTGTTACATAAAGACAGCATAGCTTTGTAGGTTTCTTTCTAAACTGGGCCAGCAATCATTATGATGTTGTTTTCACAGTCACCTGCAGGATACTGTCACAGTTGTGTTCCATCTTGTCCCAACCCATTGGGCTAGTGCACAACCATGTAAGATATTTGTCACCACTTACCCTTTCCTTTTGTGTAGATATAGTCAGGCAGGATGGAGTAATGTGACTGGTCTTGTTGCAATTATAAATGCAGTTCGTCTGCTGGCAATACTTCGTGAATCAGCAGCCAATTTTGCACTGTTCACTTTTTTTACCAGTCAGCTTTTCATAAACAATGTTGTGTCTCATTTTCCAGTGCCACATGAAGCTGTTTTCCAGTTCAGACTCTGGATTTCCACACCCAATCTTTTCACCAGTTTGAAAGATTCAATTCTTAAGTGGGCTGTTTTGACAAAGGTACATATATCGTCAACAGTTATCTTGATTTCAATCACCAATATCCCCAACCCCATTCCCATCCCATTTCCATCCCTGTTTCCCATTCCAGACCTTCAAGATGTTGTACTTTCCATCTAGAAATCTCTAAGCCTGGATTTGGAAATACCAGGCTGCTGTGTGACTAAACTTTCATTCAAATTGTTAAACCAAAAAGGGTTTTCTCACCACTGTCATAATCATGCCAATAGTTTGTTAGCAATGTTACCAACATCTTATTATGCCTCATAAATGTTGTCTGGAGACAGGTCTTGATAGAACAGTTTAGCAGTCACACCACCTGTCTGTGTGCTGCAACAGTGAACATTTTGTACATGGACCTTGTATTATGGCTTCCATGGATTTGTGTCCATTTGTTTAGTGAAGTCTTATGCCTGGATTACCAAATTATAAATTTTAACCTGACATAAAAACTTACTCATTTTTTTCTTTTGATTGAATATGGAATTAGTGTAATTCTTGCCATGTGCCTAAAAAAAACATAAAATATCTCCCATTCTAGTCTTTCTTGACAACAAGCAGAGCTATTACCTAACAAAGGATGTTTTTTTCAGCTTGATATAACATGTCATACTAGAAGAATTGCTATTCGACTGTTGATAACACTTTGTGAACTATTTAGCCACTAACTAGGCATTTCTGAACAGATTTTTCTCTGTTTCATTATTCATATTTTATCACTGAAAATATGCAGTTCACTTGGTCAACAAATAAACAGATAAAATGTAGATCAACTTTTACTGGTTAATGGAAATTCCATTACCCCAGCGTTGACCGGCTTTGTTTATAATTGACATATTTTGAAACATGAAGAAAGCATTCCTGCACTAATACGTTGCCACAGCTAGGGCCCTTTGCTCTGGAAAAGTGGAGATTGAGAGGTGACCTGTCAGAAGTCTTCAACAATATACTGCAGTTTGATAAGGGAGCTGTGGAGCTTTTTCAAATTGTGGTAGTATCCAAAACTATGGGCCACAAAAGCATGAGCCACCTTTAGCTTCTGAGAGCTAGATTATGGAACTCACCACCAAATGAAATAGTTGAGGTGAGTAGATGTATTTCAGTGAAAACTAGGTGTCCACATAAACAAGGAAGAATCCAGGGTTTGTTGATAGGATTAAATGAAGCAAGTTGGAGGGGGAAAGCTCATGTAGAATCATAGAATCCTACAGTGTGGAAGCAGGTCATTCAGCCCATAAAATCCACACTGTCCCTGCAGACAGCATCCCCTTCAAACCCTCCTCCCACCCTATAACCCTGCGTTTCCCATGGCTAATCCACCTAGCCCACACTTCCTTGGACACTATGGGCAATTTAACATATGTGGATTGTGGGAGGAAACTGGAGCACCTGGAGGAAATCTGTGCAGACACTGGGAGAATGTGTAAATTCCACACAGACAGTCGCCCGAAGTTTGAATCAAACCCAGGTCCCTGTGAGGCGGTAGTGCTAACCACTGAGCCACTGTACCACCCAGAGAGGAAAAGCACTGATCATGTGAATGTCCTGTTTCCATGTTCTGAACTCAATGCAATAATGAGATGTCAGGAGTACCAACATTAATCTTATGAACAAGCACAAGCAATAAAAAAATTTAACAAAGCTGAAATACATAGTTACATTTTCTCTTTATGTTTACATGGCAACCTTGATTATCTGAACGACATGGGTGGGGAATATTTTGTTCGGATAATTGAATGTTCGGATAACACCGTTTACCCAAGCATCGGGAACTTGACATCTTGTTCGGATAATTGGAAATTCGGATAATCGATGTTCGGATAACCAAGGTTGTTCTGTACTCCATATTTTACTTCTGGTGTGAATTCTACCTGTTTCACTAGCTAGCATTTTTCTCCCTTTCTTTGAGAAAAAGGATTAGATGTACGTTACTTTACTTCCCAGCTGGTTTGCCTTCCAATTTGGAGGTGAGAGTGAGCTTGTTAAATATGAATCATTATTTGCAGGAACTAGCTGCTGAAAGGCATGCTCAATCCAAACAGCAGCCTTGGAAAACTGATATGATTTATCACAGCAGTGGTCAGATCAATTCTTGGGAATGGTGCTGAATAAGTAAACACTTTGGCAGCCTTCATAGCAAAACAGTTCAGAATAAACACATTCACAGAATGGAATGGTTTAAAATAGTCACTGAAAATAGGTACTGATGCAATAGTCGTGGCTACTTGTGGAATAAAAACAGAAAGTGCTGGAAATTTTCAGCAGGTCAGTTGGCAGCTGTGAAGAGAGAAAAATTGTCCCAAGTCCGACAACCCCAATACCGGTGGATAAAATGGGTATTGTTATTGAAGTTGGAAGCCACTGCAATTGCTAGTGTGCACACAAATGTGCCATTTAAATCAGCAGCCAGATGTTACTGTGTCTGTCAACGCACGCTCCCAATGTTAATTTAGCTGAACTATTCTATCTCAAGAAGACGAAGGCTGACTTACTCTTGTCCTTTTTAAATACCTGCAGACACATGCTAAATACTTTTATGTTTTCAGAAAGGTTCCCTTTATAATCTAATTTCTTCCTCCTGATAAATCTTTCAGTCATTCTCTACCAATCCTTATGCTCTGTCCAATTAGCTGACCTGTGACTGATCTTTGCACAATTGAAGCTTTTTATTTGCCCCAACACTTGATGCTTTCCTTAAATTCTTTAGTTCACCACAACTTGGAAAATAATGGGTCTTCCCCTTAAAGCTTTTCTTGATACTATATAAATACCAATTCTGAAATATGACTTTAAATGCCACTGCTTCTCTATTCATTTAACCCCGAGGCTTTTATCCCACTTCACTTCAGCTGGCTTATCTTTAATGCCCAGACAGTTGGGCTTCATGGGGGTTTGGATAGCTCTGCTGGCTTGGTGGTTGATTTGTGATGCCAACAGCATGGGTTCAAATCTGGCTGAGGTTCTTTTCAACCTTACTTCTCAACCCCTTCTCTCACGGAAGAATAAGGACCCTCAGCTTAAACTACTAACAGTTATCTGTCTCCCTCTAATGAGAGAACAAGCCTGTCGTCTGATAAGACTTTGGTGACTTTTAATTGCCCTTACTTTGGTTTAAAAATACTGGTCTTATGGCCACTCCTCTCCCTTTCAAACTGAATATAACATTCAGTACACTGTGGTATCTGTTACTCAGAAGTGCTGTTACTCAGAGGTAATTAGTCCCGTCACATTACTCAATACCAAGTTTAGTGTTACTGTCTTAACGGGAGCTGCCTCAGCCAGAACTCACTTGGGTCCAGCATGTTTTAGTACTTTTAATGTAAGGAAACATCTTAGAACTTCACAAGAACATTATAAAATAAACAGAAATTGCTGGAAAATCTCCACAGGTCTGGCAGCATCTGTGGAGAGAAAGCCGAGTTAACGTTTCAGGTCCAGTGGCTCCTCTGTTTTGTATGATAAAATAAAATTGACAGAGTCTGATGGAGACAACATGTTAGGTGGCTGGTGGTATACGCTTCGGCGGGTCGGTGTGGACTTGTTGGGCCGAAGGGCCTGTTTCCCCACTGTAAGTAATCTAATCTAATCTTAACGTTTCAGGTCCAGTGGCTCCTCTGTTTTGTATGATAAAATAAAATTTGACAGAGTCTGATGGAGACAACATGTTAGGTGGCTGAAAACCTGGTGAAAGAGTTAAACACAAAGGAGCATCTTAAAGAATGTGAAAAAGGTGGAGAGGTTCAAGGAGAGAATTCTAGAGTTTTGACCAATGGCAATCAAAGGCCATTCATCACTGTTGGGATTATTCAAAGTGGGATGCTCAAGAGGTCAGAATTGGATTGGCACAGATATCTTAGAGAATTGAGGTGGGGCTGATGAAGATAGAGGAGGGGTAAAGCCATGAAAGGATTTGATAGAAACAGTGAGAATTAAAAAAAAAATTAAAGCATTGCCCAATTGAAGCAGGAGCCAATGTAGGTCAGTAACTACAAGAATAATTGGAGGGGTGAGTGTGAGAGGCCAGTAAACTGCGTGCTGAAATAAGTAAATCTAGAAGTAACGGTGACATGGATGAGGGCTCCAGCAGGAGATTAGCTGAAGCGAGCGGGAACTGGGTGACATAACGGAATAAGGATAAGTGGACTTAGGTGATTGTCTTAAGGCATGACTCTAAATGTCTTCACACAATGACTCAGGTTATAGTTGGTCCACCTAAGCCCGACACCATATTTGAAAGGGAGATGTGAGCAGTTACATTGTAAGCTGGCTATGTTGACCTCAAATACAAATAACTAATTTAACGACCTGCAGAAAATCCATCTCTTTGAGAGAATCCTGCAATGACTGACGTATGATTTTGGTTATTGAATTCACTTAGATTACATTTTAGGAATGAAAGCATTATCTTCCTCAAACCTGTAATGTTCGATTTCCAAAATTGGCCAGTCACATGAATTATGAACTACTTTTTTTGGGTCTAAACACATAGCCAAGCACCATTCTGTTTAACAGTAGTTTCTGTATGCATTGAGCGAGTGATGTAGTGTTAGATTTTCAAGGTGTACACGCGTGAAAGAATAATCCTGTCTATTTAAACAAACACTTGGTTATTCAAATGATTTACACATTGAGGAATTTCATGCATCTTCCTTTTCAGAAGCACACTGATTATGTACCGTTGAGAAGGAAGCAAGGGTGTCAGTACTTCTTTCTCATTCTGTCATAACAGTTTCAATTTGTATGTGGATGGGAAGGCCACACATAAGCCTCCCTACTATTGTAGGGGAAGAAGGGAGGCATTGAGGAGGGAGTGTGGTCCCTATCTTGCACCCTCTTGCCTGATCAAACAGTCTTCTCCCTCTCAACTCGCCTCTGGAGGCATTAACACCCATCCATCAACTCTATTTTTCTCTCCATGGATGCTGCCAGAGCTATTGAGTTTTTCTACCCCCCCCCCCCCCCCCAGTTTCCTCTGCTTTTATTTCAGGTTTCCAGCGTTATTTATATTTTGTAGTGGAACTATGTCTTTCTTCAAGATATTGACTAAATATTGACCAGCGGAGACAGAGGCTAATCCCTATTATCTACATTAAAAAGTCACAATATTTTTTAATTTACAAAATCCAATTCTTATTCTTTTACATCAGATTGGTGACTCATTACCAGTCAACCTTAGTGTTTGGTTCATCCTAACAATCAATTCAGATATTGAAAATCAAGACTCCCCATCCTTTGTGTTTAATGACCTCAATATTTCCATAAGACCTCTGAACTGATTCTTGAATATGTGACATCAAAGCATTATTTTGTTTCAGTTAAATTGATTTTTGATGTATGTCTTCATAATACATTTTTCAGAAGGCCTTTGTCACAAGAGAATACACCCTTATCCAGGGAATGTTCCACAATGTTTGGACTCAGTTTAGGACCTTGCTGTCATTTTAAGCTTTTTAAAGCACATTCTCCTTCTGTCGTGGATTTAAAAAAAAAGATATTTCACAGAGATTGGTTTTCCCAACAGCACTGCCTGACCATCCAAACCTCAATCCCCAACCCCAACTTCCAACAGCCCTATGGATTTCTGCACACCTCGAGATTCTTAATGTCACAGAGCGATGTTGGACATCCAGGTTGACCTCCTCTTCAGGTCACAAATAGGACAGTGGAGATCCACTGAGTGTGTAATAGCTATGTTTAAAAAATTATAGCTATGATTTCAGACAAGGTTTGAAAGCATATTGTTGGATTTCACTCAACCAATTGATGGATGTATGTTTTGGTTAATGTTCAATGTGATGTTAGACCAAGTCTTGATTTATGTTTTGAAGTCATTCTTGGGTTGCTAGCACAGCATTTATTGCCAAATCCCTAATTGCTCAGAAAACAGTTAAGAGTCGACCATGCTGCTGTTTGGTCTGGAGTCACATGTTGACTAGATAGAACAACTATGAAACCAGCTTCCTCATCCCAATTTTTTAATTGAATTCAAATTTCTAAATCTGACACAGTAGGATTCAAGCCCATGTCCCCAGAGTATTAGCCTGGAGTTCTGCATTACCAGCACAATGACATTACCAGTATGCTACTGCCTCCCCTTCAAATTGAGGCTGTTATCACATGTGTTACATTAGGTGAAGTCTTGAGTGGCAAAACCTGTTGCAAAGGAGGTCAGTGTGGGTGGAAAGTTGTAATCATTGGCTTTCCATTGGGCTTGCTTGTCCTTGTGGCACATGACTCTGCTCTCAAATTTCAAAATTGCTTGATGACCAAGATTTTTCCTCTGGCACCACTCAGAGGTTGATTTTCTTTTTGCTTGTATTTGAAGCAAGCTCTGTATTGGGTTTTCGGATTTCTATTTGGCTTTCTATGTGGGTTTGGGATGTCCTGTGACACAGGTTCCTGTGCTTGGCTGGCTGTGAACTGCTGCCTTTGTTATTTATTTATGTGCATTTTTAATGGAATCCCTACAGAATGGAAACATGCCCTTTGGCACAACAGGTCCACACCAACCCACCGAAGAGTAACCCACCCAGACTCATTCCCCCAACTCATTATGCTACATATACCCCTGACTAATGCACCTAACTACACATCCCTGAACACTATGGGCAATTTAGTATGGCCAATTCACCTAACCTGCACATCTTTTGGATTGTGGGAGGAAACTGGAGCACCCGGAGGAAACCCATGCAGACACAGGAAGAACGTGCAAACTCCACACTGATAGTACCCTAGGCTGGAATCAAACTCGGGTTGAGGCAGCATTACTAACCACTCAGCCACGGTGCCATCCCATTATGTAATGTAATATGTTATATGGAAGCACTCCGTGCAGATTGTGGGATAAGCCTAGTGATGCAGAGTTCTAAACAGCATGTTCTTGCTACCTGGTATGCAGCACTTTACAAAGACCTCCGTGATGGGAATTTGTCTGGATACATTGCAGGTAGGAAAATGGAATGTCTCCAATTACTTCGTGGGATGACAGCAAATTATTCAAGTCTCACAGCCATAAAGAAATGATGTAAGAACCATTGGTAGAATCTGATCTTGATTCTGTGATAAACTCCATACTCTTTATAAAATCTGTGACTGAGCCTGCCAGATACCAAAGGTGATTTAGTTAGACAAAGGTCAATTTTATCATCCTATATAAGATTATTCAAGAAAATACTCCCATCATCTGTACTGAACAGAGTAGTGTGTTCAGGCTGTGGGATCAGGGTACAAGACCAAATCATTAAAGATTTCCATATTCTTAATAAGGACATAAGAACCTAAGAAGCAAGAGCAGGAGAAGGCCATCCGGCCCATCAAGTCTACTCCACCATTCTATAAGATCATGGCTGATCTTTTTGTGGACTCAGTTCCACTGACCCGCCTGCTCACCGTAACCCTTAATTCCTTTACTGTTCAAAATCTATCTTTGCTTTAAGAACATTCAACAAGGTAGCCTTAATTACTTCATTGAGCAGGGAATTCCAGCGATTCACCACCCTTTGGGTGAAGAAGTTCTCCCTCAATTCACCTCTCCTTATTTTGAAGCTATTCCCCCTCGTTCTAGTTTCAAACTTCAAACTTATTGTCAGGTCAAAGTGTTCTGAAGCTTGGGTGAAACGATGAGCAACCAGTTAAATGCTGTTCAGAGTATAAGCTATAAAAGTACAGTCAACCATGAATAAAATTCACTCAGATGCTGTTCAGTGGCTTTTGTACAAGCCTTTGTGAATTGAAAGGGTTACCTATCTGTCCTGAACTGAATATGCACTCCTGCATTAAAATCTTTGAATGTACACTGGAGCATGGGCTGAAAAAAGGATATGCGTACAGCAGAGCTCAAACCAATGCACAGCCTTACTTAATGCTGTTGGCGACAGGAAAGGCATCTAATGCCATTTTGCATCATTGCTGGCCATTATACCATCTTGAAATGTAAAAATGGCACAGATCAATTTTTCAGGGCAGCAACATTTGTGTAAAACCTTCCACTGACCACCTTGGTTTGCAGTGTAAAATGCTTCAGTCTGGTAATAAACACCATATCAAGGGCTTCAGTGTGGTTGCAGGACTTCTCTTGAATTTGATGTGCTACAAAGATCATATTGAGTTGTGCTTAACCTGCACAGAGGCCACACTATAGCTCTGAGCACTAGAATCAATGAGGTGGGTGACAAGTCAATTAAAAATAATCCTGGTGAAACCATTTCCTGCTACTGAACAAAGTAATATTCCAGTATTATTGGCCTTGATGGATTTATTCCCTTTCTGTTTGGAGACTTCTTTGTAGTTTTAGGACACAGTGCCTGGATGAGACTAGTGAGTTTCCATGAGAGTCCTCTGTACCTGAGTACTACAGGTGGGATGCCATCAACCCCTGACGAGTTGGACTTAGAAAGTTGTTTGATGCCCTTTGGGACCTTCACTTGATATGGATTGGGAGCAAACTCTCTGTCATGGTGGAACGGCTTGGTGGTAACATTGTACACTCTGCATTATTGGTTTAGGAGATTACTGAAGTGATGTGCCACAAGAGAGTGCTTCAGGCCTATTTGTTAGGAGCTGAATACTTACCTCCTGAGACAATGGATTGCTGTTGTGAAGCATTCTTAGACTGATCACAGCCCTTCAGATAGAGCCTTCAGATTAGTTTTATCAGCAGCTGCTTGAAAGTCCTCAGCCTTGCTTTCCCACCATCAGTTCTTCTCCTCCTTCATTTAGCCGGCAGCTTGTGCTCTGTGCCTTGGTATCTGGTGTTTCCTGATGGGGACTTTTTCTCAGATGCGTAAGATCTGTGAGCATTGTGCACTTTACCTGGATGTTTGCTTATGTCTTGGTCATTGTTGCCAAGTCAGCTTTGGTGCTTTTGTTCAACAAATCCTTGGACCTCAGATGCCATGTTACGAGTAATGTCATTTAATTTTCTCCATGAATCTTAAATGAATTGTTGGGGTGACATGGTGGTTCAGTGGTTAGCACTGTTGACTCTCAGCGCCAGGGGCCCAGGTTCAATTCCGTGTGTGTGTGTGTGTGTGTGTGTGTGTGGAGTTTGCACATTCTCCCTGTGTCTGCGTGGGTTTCCTCTGGGTGCTCCGATTTCCTCCCACAATCCAAAGACATTCAGGTTGTGTGAATTGGCCATGCTAAATTGCCCATAGTGTTAGGTGCATGAGTCAGGGGTAAACATAGGGTAGGGGAATGGGTCTGGGTGGGTTACTCTTTGGAGGGTTGTTGTGGACTTGTTGGGCCGAAGGGCCTGTTTCCATACTGTAGGGAATCTAATCTAATCTAAGTAGTAATATCTTCCTCTGGGATCTCAGAAATTCCTGTAACCAGTCTGTGTTCTAATTCTTATTTCTTGGCCAGGACTTTAAGAGCAATTACATTGACCTTCTTTTGTAGCTTGATTCTATGCTGAAGTATATTAATATATCTTCCAAGACATAATATTCCTGACAAGCTGAAGAGCAGATCAGCATTGTGCACCACTAAATGCACACCTCCTTAAGATAGCTCTGTCATACAATAATATCATCCAAATGTGCCAGTGTTTAAATGTGTGATGCATCCACTTTGGTTTCAGTTTGTCTGTTAGCTGCAAGTCTATGTTTCTCATAGGTCAGTCAAACTCACTGCTCCTGCAGAGAAGGAGCTGGACATTAGAGTTTGCTAATACTATGGTTTCTGAGTACTTCTTTCTATGTATTTAAGTGTGTGTCCACTCAGACACTGAAATCACCAATACTTTTCCTAATGGGCACATTGTCTTCTTGACGTCATCATAGAATGCTTCTTTCACTTGATCTATAAGCATCATTAGGATCATCATCGAATCCCTACAGTGTGGAAACAGGCCATTTGGCCCAAAAAGTCCACATCAACCCTCCGAACAGCATCCCTACCAGACCCATAAAAGCCTGCAATTTCCATGGCTAAAACACCTAACCTACACTTCCCTGGACAGTATGGAGTAATTTAGCATGGCCAATTCACCTAATTTGCACATCTTTGTACTGTGGGAGGAAACGGGAGCATGCAGACATGGGGAGAATGTGAAAACTCCACGCAGACAGTCTCCTGAGGGTGGAATCAAACCCAGGTCCCTAGAGCTGTGAGGCAGCAGTGCTAACCACTGAGCCACCATGTCGCCCTGATTCCTGAAGCACCTGCGCTAATGAATGTTGTTTGCTGGTCACTGTACTCGAACAAACTCTATAAGCTGAATGTTGATTCCTGGAGGGAGCAAGTTAAGATAATTCAGGTTGAATGGAAACGCCCACACTTCAGACTTGCCTGTTCAGCAGAATGTGCAGCCTGTGACATCCTCACTGAATTCAGACCGCTTAACCAGCAATGGCTTACTTAGAGCAGCTACATAAATTTTGTACCTGGCTATAAGGGCTTTTCTGCACTTGGTCTCATTAAATCCTGTAGCAGATTCCCAAGCCTTGACGTTACAGGAAGGATACAGGAGAAGCTGATTATTACAGGGAGAACTCTACCAAATCTGGTATGGGGTTGTCCTGTTGAATTACATAGCAGGATTGTGTTGTTATTTTTATTTTCCATCCACATCCTACCTAGCTGATGAACAGATGGGAAAACCACCCCATCAGATTGCCCCCAGCATTTGGGATGGAAGGAGACATCTCTTTAAATCATAGGGCAAGGGCCATCCCAGTCACTTTCTGGTCATCTGTTCTCTCTCGAACAGTGAAAGTTCTCTACTTTTCTCATATGACTCTAAGCTTTAGAAATTTGGTTTAGAACTGGTTGTAGATTTGCATGCCAGTGGTGTAAATGATAATGCAACAGTGCTGGCCCCTGGAATCAGGCTACCACGCCCTTTGCCTATGTGATGGTGCCCAGCAAGTTGGCATCAGTGCTGGATAATGTAGATGTGGGGAGAAGAGCTAATGTACATGTGTGGCGTTGCATTCCAGAGTGGATCTGTATCTGTGGTGGATCTGTCAATTCGGGAGGTGTTTGTGGAACTTTCTGTCACCGGCCCCTGCCTAGAACTTGGAGAGAGATTGGAAAATGGGTTGAAAGAACTAAACTGAACCTCCAAGGCCCGCCACAGGCCTTGAAGAAATTCAATCAAATTCAAACCCATGAGCTTGAGTGCAACATGAAAACAGGCTGGCGCAATCAGAATCAAAAGAGGAAGGTTGGATGCAGACCAATAGATGAAGACCAATAGGGCTGAGCTAAGAAGGATGTGAGAAAGTATGTCTTTTGGTGAAAATACTGAATGGGATTAAACTGCAGGGCTTAGGCCAGAAGCATCAATTCTCCTGCTCCTCGGATGCTGCCTGACCTGCTGCAATTTTCCAGCACCACCATTTTTGACTCTGACTCTCCAGCACCTGTAGTGCTCACTTTCTCCTTAAGCTGCTGATGGGAATTATTGGCTAAAGCCTGAAGAAAAGGAGATGAAGTTTCACCAGACCAGTTTATAGAGCTCTGAAGGACTTTATGACTGGAATTGATGCTAAGTGGATTACCTGGGGGATTGATTTTTGGTGTTATTTAAAGTGTGATTTGCAGTTTACACGGAGTGCAATTTGCCTGTAAATTCATGGTGATTTTACAGTGGTTCTGGTTTGACTGTGAAAGCAAAAAGTTGTGAAAAGATGAAATCTTATCCATTAATGTTTCGTTGGTGTTGGTCAACTAATTTAGTTCTTTTTGTTTGTTGTAACCAGGAAGATCATAACATGTGGCTGAATTAGCTCCAGCAACGCATGTAACAGAGCTACACCAACAGGCTGACTCTCAGGATGTTGGTGAGAGAATTCCCTCATGATAGCAAGCAGTGGACGGATGAACAAAGGAAAACAACATTGGGAATAAAGAATGCTGTTGCAGAAGCTGAACAATAGGCTTAGTTTGTCTGTGAGCCTTCATGATTTACTGTGTGGAGCTGTCAGGTTTTGGAAACGATATCATCTCTTCCACTATTGACAGAGAAAATGCTACTAAGGTGGTAAGAATAACGAGTCCAGTAACATTCAGAGGGCTTGCAGTTTTTTTTTCTGCCAGAGGAATGGGTTCGGTACATTGGCCATTAATACTTACTCCAATGAATGAACACAGTTCTGTAATAAGTACAAAAGAACCAATCTCACCTAGATCCAAAAAAACTGCAAAGGATTTTCCTGGCAGTAGCCAGTAAACAGGAAAATTGAAACATTGAAAACAACAACTTTGAAAGCTATAGGGCTAGAGATCTGAGAGCGAGAGTATGAAACTTCAGTGAACATGGTTTGACAGCGAATCTATATTACTACTCATTCCACTGCAGGTGCAGTCAGGATCAACCTACTGAAGACCCATTTTAATAAATTCTGCTCCAAATTTAGGATCCATTCTTCTTATGCATAACCTTTCATGCTCAGGCACAATGAGAAATACATTTCTGTAAAGTTTCAATCTATATTTCATTACTTGGTGCAGATCTCAATTTCCTTATGCCAACATATTGATACTCCAGTTTGGATCCATCCACCAGTGAGGTAACAAATCATTTCAAAATCTCTATGCCAATGAAATTTATGTTGGACCATATAATTGTTTAAAAAATTTCTTCATGTGATATGTGTCTTACTGGTTCAATAAATGTTTGTTGCTATTCTTTTGAGAAGGTAGTGGTGAATTGCCTTTTGAACTGCTGCGGGATGTCCTGGGCAGATTCACCCATAGTGCTATTAGGAAGGTAGCTTCAAAACTGCGATCCAGTTCCAAGTCAGAATGGTGTGTAGTTTGGAGGGGTACTTGCAAATATTTGTATTCCCATGTATCTGTTAACCTGCCCCTTCTCAATGGTAGAAACTGCAATTTGAAAGGGACTGTTGAATGAACCTTGATGGGTTGCTGTAATGTGTTTTATGTCTAGTACACATTGCTGGGACTGTGCATTGGCAGTGGAGGAAGTGTGCTGGAGAAATTTGTCCAATACTTAAGAGATCACAAAGCACAGTTCGAAGTGAAATTGACAAACAGTTTATTAGTAGGATAATATGGCAGAAAAGAAACTGACTAAGCTGAAACAATATAGACAGTCTGCCTAGGCAGTCAAGAATTCTCTTCCCAGAGCTGAGGATGAGACCAGTTTTTATGATCATGCTGTACACTAAGGCTAATTAAGAATGGGGAAAATACAATGTATCTGGAAATGGGGTAATCCAGTTATAAGGATGCTAACTGGAAAACAGTTATTGGATGAATTTCCTGTTCCTTCACACAATGCAACATCCTGACAGTATCGATGGTTCCATTCCTCTTCGCAGGTAGGTGTTAATGTCTCCTCTGAAGTGGTGAGGTGCTTTCATTGTCTTGTCCTGGGAACAATGCTCTTGCTGGTGCCTTTCTGTCTGACCTGCTCTTTGTGTGGCTTTGGTATTGCTGGGTTGTGAAACTGCTCTCGGGACATTTGTATAGCTTTGTTGCTCTGACATGTTTGTGAGCTTGAAGTGTATTCCCTTGTCTGTGTGGGCTGTTTGGTTTGGCTTGTCAGCCTGGTTGGGCATTCTGAGTGTTTTTTTTTGTACCGTTGGCCAATTTGCTTTTGTGGGCCTATCGTGAGTTGGCAGGGTGGCAGATCTTTTCCCACAGAGTGAATGTTTAAATTGGTGAAATCATGCCAATCAAGCTTTATCCTAGATAGTTTTAATTTTCCTAAGTCTTGATGGAGCTGCATTTATCTACCCACTGGAGACTATTCAATCCCACTCTTGACTTGCAACTTGTAGATAGTGGACAGGCTTTAGTGCCTCAGGTGATGGCTAACTTGCCACAGAATACCCACCCTTTGACCTGTTCTTGTAGTCACCGTATTTATTTAGCTGGTAAGTTCAGTTCCTGGTCAACGGTAACCCCCGGAACGTTTATGTCGGTGGATTCAGTGATAGAAATGCCATGGATTGACAAAGGGAGATTGCCAATAAGCAAGAATCTGACAATGATCATTGCCTAGCACATGTGTGTGGTACAAATGTCACTTGCAACATGTCAGCCTAAATCTGAATGTTGCTCAGGTCTTACTAGATTGCAGGCATGGTCTGCTTCAGTATCTGAGGAATTGTGAATGGCTGACACCATCCTGCAGTTATCAGTGAACGTCCACAATTCTGGCCTTATGATGGAGGGCTGGTCATTGCTGAAGAGCTGCAGATGGCATGGAACTCGGGCACTACCCTGGTGAACTCCTGCAGAGAGGTCCTGGAGTTGAGATGACTGAACTTCAACAACCACAACCAACTTTCTTTGTGCCAGTTATGATACATCGATGGAGAGTTTCCCTCTCATTTCCCATTGACTCCAGTTTTGCTAGGCCTCCTTTTGTATCATACTTGGTCGAGGACTGGCTGTATGTCAAAAGCAGTCATTCTCACCTCCTTTTGTAGAGTTGAGCTGTTTTGTCCAGGTTTGGAATATGGCTGACAGCAACAAGTTTTCCCTGGCTGAACCTCAAATGAGCATCAGAGAATAGATTACTGCTGTTTGCATGTGCTTGATACAGTAGTGGACAGTACTTTCCATCTCTTCACTGATGCTCAAGAAGAGGATGATGGGACCGATTAGATTTGTCCTATCTTTTGGGGGAAGGACTCACCTCGGCAGTTTTTTCACATTGGTGACTAGATACACTTGCTGTATTGATAACAAAACAGCTTGGCTAAAGGTGCCATAAATTTACAGTCTAAGTCTTCAGTACCTTGTGCAAGTTTGGTCTCCTTATCTCAGCAAAGATATTATTGCCAAAGAGGAAATGAAGATCACTGATTCTCTTCCTACATCATTGTGTATTCCCCGAGCGGCTGAGACCATACTGACCCAGGAGTCAACTTCAGACCAAACGGGAATGATCTAGTGTCGTGGCCTGAACTGCTGTTCCTTGGGGTCGAAATGTGTGGCGATGGAAAAGCATAGCAGGTCAGGCAATGTCTGATGTTTGGGCATAAGCCTTTCATAATGTTGTGGGGGGAGGGGTGGGGAAGGGGGTTGAGAGATAAATTGGGGAAGGTGTGGTGGGGGCAGGGCTA
Source organism: Chiloscyllium plagiosum (assembly GCF_004010195.1). Lineage (NCBI taxonomy): Eukaryota > Metazoa > Chordata > Chondrichthyes > Orectolobiformes > Hemiscylliidae > Chiloscyllium > Chiloscyllium plagiosum. Next base: position 14,210,341 of record NC_057721.1, read on the forward strand.
TGGGAAAGATTGGCAATTGGTGAGCGAAGGTAGGTGGCGAGTGATAGGTTTGTGGGAAGGACAAGTAGGTCAGGTCAAGAGGGTGGATCTGGGATAGGGTGTGGGAGTGGCGATTTGGAAACTGGCGAATTTAATGTTCATGCCGTGTTGTAGATTCCAGAGGTGGAAGATGAGGTGTTCCTCCAGTTTGCAGGTGGCCAAGAATGGAAATCTGCTCAGGGAAGGGGGAGTTGTAAAATGCCTAACTGGAAGAAAAGGTGTTCCTTGAGCTTGTGTATACTGGACTGGAACAGCTGCAGCGTGAAGGTATGAGAGTATGGTGCTGAATTAAATTGCCCAGCAACTGGAAAGTCAGGGTCATGTTTATAGATTGACAAAACAGTTTTTGATGAAGGCGGCACTTTTCAATAAATGCGTAGAATGAGCAAGGAAATCACATTACAAATAAACCTAGCAACTAAGAAGCAGAAGAGAAATTAGCTACACAAATCTGTAAAACCTAGAATGCAATGAAACATCAATTTGTTTCACAGATGTATTATAAAACAAAACAAGCCACCAAAAGATCAGGAGAAACTAAAGTTTGATCAAACAAATTAAGTTTAAAGAGTGAAACGCAAACAGAAACTGTTGGAGAAACCGGAGGCTGAGGGGTGACCTTATAGAGGTTTACAAAATTATGAGGGGCATGGATAGGATAAATAGACAAAGTCTTTTCCCTGGGGTCGGGGAGTCCATAACTAGAGGGCATAGGTTTAGGGTGAGAGGGAAAAGATATAAAAGAGACCTAAGGAGCAACTTTTTCACGCAGAGGATAGTACGTGTATGGAATGAGCTGCCAGAGGATGTGGTGGAGACTCGTACGATTGTAACATTTAAGAGGCATTTGGATGGGTATATGAATAGGAAGGGTTTGGAGGGATATGGGCCCGGTGCTGGCAGGTGGGACTAGATTGGGTTGGGATATCTGGTCGGCATGGATAGGCTGGACCGAAGGGTCTGTTTCCATGCTGTACATCTCTATGATTCTATGAGACAGGTAGATTAGTGAAGACAAGGTTTTTTTCTCTTTTGTTGGTTCTTCCGTTAACTGCTGTGGGAAGTCCAGCAGTTGTATACTTGATGACTGGGCTAGCTCTGTCAGTGGTAATGCTACCAAGCCAATCCTGGTGACGGACCAACCCAGAGTTCATTCTGTGCCCTTGCCACTTGTAGTGCTTCTCCAAATAATCTTTCGTATGAAAGCCTCCTGATTCATCAACTGAAGCTATTGGTGATAATGACCAGAGATTTCCTTCCCAGGTTTGACTTGATATAATGAGACTTAATGGTACTTGGAATCAACGTTAAGGACTCCTGGACAACTGACCTCCCCTCCAAATAGTGTGGACTACTCTGCTACTTCTTCTGGTGAGTCTGTCTGTCCTGCCAATGGGACAGACCACACACACGCGTGATGGTGAAATGGAGTCTAGACTGTAGACTTTAAGGTATGGATTGATTCCATTAGATTGTTACTTTATTATTATCTATTCTATTCTCTCCCAATCTTGGCACAAGCCCCTAAATGTTATTAAGGAGTATTGTGCAATGCTAATGTGTCTGGGTGCATCATTGTCATTTTTTTTTTGGTGCCTACAGCTCAACTGCAGGTGGCCTGTCTGGATTTATTACTTTTTGAGTTGACTAAAATGACTTATTCAGCCATGTCAGGGAACATTGAAGAATCAACTGCATTGCCATGGATCTGAAGCCAGATGTAGACCACATCAGGCAATGATAGAAGATTTCTTGACAGAGGATGTTGATGGAGGGTTGTTTTTCAGACTGAGGCCTGTGACCAGTGGAGTGCCACAAGGATCGGTTCTGGGTCCTCTACTTTTCTTCATTTATATAAATGATTTGGATGTGAGCATAAGAGGTACAGTTAGTAAGTTTGCAGATGACACCAAAATTGGAGGTGTAGTTGACAGCGAAGATGGTTACCTCAGATTACAACGGGATCTTGATCAGATGGGCTAATGGGCTGAGAAGTGACAGATGGAGTTTAATTCACATAAATGTGAGGTGCTGCATTTTGGGAAAGCAAATCTTAGCAGGACTTATACACTTAATGGTAAGTTCCTAGGGAGTGTTGCTGAACAAAGAGACCAGGTTCATAAATCCTTGAAAGTGGAGTCGCAGGTAGATAGGATTGTGAAGAAAGTGTTTGGTATGCTTTCCTTTATTGGTCAGAGTATTGAGTACAAGATTGGGAGGTCATGTTACGGCTGTACAGGTTAGGCCACTGTTGGAATATTGCATGCAATTCTGGTGTCCTTCCTAATGGAAAAACTGTTGTGAGACGTGAAAGGGTTCAGAAAAGATTTATGAGGATGTTGCCAGGATTGGAGGATTTTAGCTATAGGGAGGGGTTGAACAGGCTGGGGCTTTTTTACCTGGAGCGTCAGAGGCTGAGAGGTGACCTTATAGAGGTTTATAAAATCATGAGGGGCATGGATAGGATAAATGGACAAAATCTTTTCCCTGGGGTTCGGGTAGTCCAGACTAGCGAGCATAGGTTTAGGGTGAGAGGGGAAAGATATAAAAGAGTGCTAAGAGGCAACTTTTTCACACAGAGGGTGGTACGTGTATGGAATAAGCTGCCAGAGGAAGTGGCGGAGGCTGGTACAATTGCAACATTTAAAAGCCATTCAGATGGGTTTATGAATAGGAAAGGTCTGGAGGGATATGGGCTGGGTGCTGGTAAGCGGGACTAGATTGGATTGGGATATCTGGTCAGCATGGGTGAGTTGGACCGAAGGGTCTGTTTTCATGCTGTATATCTCTAAGACATTAAGACCATCTGTCTCAACATTGAGGACTTGATCACCAGGGCTTCTGTCTCGTCCTTGGTCTAGCTTCACAGGATGGATGTCATTTCATGAGGCAATGATAGACATCAGTGTGACCTGTAATTTATCGAGCCACACATTAAGTAAAAGCTTCATCAGACGTTATCTGTGTACAGGAAGACAAATAAGTGAACAGTTGGCAAGGGTGTGTATGGGCTGTAAAGTCTAGAATGAATTGTAAAACACCTTCCTATGCTGTCCAGACATTCCTTTGAAGAGTGGTCACTCTTCAGGAATAGAGGATCGAATTTGTGCACAACAGGTGTATAAGCAAAAGCAGTAATGGGATAATGATTAGATAAATCTGCTTTTGCAGGTTTGGCCAGAACATGAAGAAAATAATCCTCTGGTCTTCTTTGATTTGTGCCGCAAGATCTTTCGCATCAACCTGCAGTGAGATGTGGTTCTCGGTTTTATATCTCATCTGTAAATCAATGCAACATTCTCCTCACCCTGTGCTCGACTGCCTGGAGCTGGAGTTGAATGTTCTGATTCAGAGACGGGATTGCTACCACTGAGTCATAGCTGATGCACAAGAAATAATACTGTAATCTTTCCCAGCAAAAAAATGGCAAAGAAACAAAGATTTTCCAAGTCCAAGTCCAAGTCAGCCTGTTAATGTTGCGAAATAGTTTACATTAATGATAGTATATGGAAAACTAATCAACTCAGGGTCATTTAGCCTGTGTACATCGAATTCCTAATTTTTTTGCATGACATTGGGAATATTATCATGATATTTGCATTACATTGGCCAATGAGCTACCACACACTGCAGCACAGACGAACTTTGGAAAACAGAGGAGAACCACCTGTACAACGTATTCAAGAAGAACGGATACTCAAAAAATACAGTCCGCAGATTCCTCAAGAACAAACCACGACAAGCAGACCAAACACAGCCAGAAACCCTAACCACCTTACCATACATCAAAGAAGTTTCAGAAATGACAGCCAGACTACTAAGACCCCTCGGAATCCTAGTAGCACACAAACCCACCGACACTCTCAAACAAAAACTAACAAACTTAAAGACCCAGTACAACCCATGGACAAAACCAACGTCGTCTACAAAATTCCACGCAATGACTGCCACAAACACTACGAAGGACAAAGAGGAAGAAAGTTAACCACCAGGATACACTAACACCAGCTAGCCACAAAAAGACACTACCCTCTCTCCCTCGTAGCCCTACACACGGAGGAAAAAAACCCACCATTTAGACTGGGACAACACATCTATCCTGGGACAGGCTAAGCAAAGACATGGCCGGGGAATTCCGAGAGGTCTGGCACTCCAACCACAATGCCGTATAGACAAACACATAGATCTAGATACCATCTACCAACCCCTCAGAAAACGAACAGGAAATGACATCACCACAAACCCCAGGAACCCCATCCAGGACAAACATATAAATAGAAAGCAGGAGACAACAGCTTCGCTTCACTTGGAGGTCGCCACTGATGATGTTACCTAGCCAGGTAATGAAACGTCTGGATATCAAACCTACAACTCAGCGAGCAAACCTACACCCTAAACCTCAACCTGAGTTGCAAACCGTCACAAAACTTGCAAAAATTGGGAATATTATCACTCGGTCAAGACTTAGCTGTTCTAATTGAAGGAAGATGAGCTAAGTACGATGTCTATCATTAATAGAGAAATAGATCAGGTAAAATTAAATATGGGAACCCTAATACGTATCACATCCATAGCAGTGTACAATCATTTTGGGTTAAATTTTCCAGAGATGGAGCTCAAGTGATAATTGACTACATAATAGAGATAAATTAAGTTTTGACTTCTTGAAAATGCAATATAGCAAAATCTAGACTTTTATGCGTGGGAGCAAAAGAGTTCAAGCTGAAAGCATACCAAGAATCCTGCATCATTTGGATTTTAATGAGTTTCTGTGCATCAGATTCAGAACATGGAAACACATTTCTGAATGTTTTAGGAAGTTCTGAATCAATCAGTAATGGGTGGAAGAGCAATTAAATGATTTTCGTTGGATACTATTGATTGCAGTCTGTCTCTTAATATTATCCGTAGAATATATTGGTCATATTGAGCTATTCCTTAAATTGGTTAGTGAAGGAAAAATTCCATTTGCAAATAACAAATTGTCAGAATCACCCAGCAGTTAGACATAGTCTGTGAGCAAGACATTTTAAATAATGGACAACTCTTAAAAGCAACAAAAGATCCATGCCCAAACTGACTGGTCCATTCCTCCTACAGATATTGTCTGACATGATAAGAACTTCTCACACTTTTCACTCTTGACTCCAATTTCCAGTGTCTGAAAGATTTCATTTTTCATTCTCTTTAAGTTTTTGGCTTGGTGACATTTTTAGTTAATAGCTCTTAACAAGAAATGAGCAGAGAAGAACACCAACTGCACAAAGCCACATCGAAATATTTTGTGTGGTCTTTTGCCGTTACTTGCAAAACAAGTTTGATTGATAATGAAATCGTCAGTTTACTGTAGCATTGAACAGATGGAGCAAAAACCAAATGCTGTTAATTATAACATGCTGTGAGAGGGATTCATGGAAACCGGAGATAACATTACAAATAAGCAGATGAAATAATAGAACTGGAAAAGCTTAAAATATGTTATTGCTTTGCCTTGTAAGACGATGTGCAATCTTGCAAAAGAAATCTTTGCATGGGCAAAGCCAATGCAATTGTAGAAGTTATGAATGGTCCCCCTGAACTTTGATATTGGCATATGAGCCGCGATGATATATATGACAACCTCATTCTTTTTACCTCAAAAATCTTGTTTGATGGTGAGTGGTTTTGATGATGATTAAATATTTACTAGCCCATTTCTACTGAGATATTTAGCAGGTTTTGGGATAGTCATCAGTTAGTGTTCTCTTCCAACAGATTTGTAGAGTGCAATCAACTGTTAAAACAGTACCTTATCCCTGACTGTCACCGTAATAGTTTCAGGGTTTGTCAGAGCTTGAGGACCAATCACACTGCAGAAATATCACAGGACCGTTTTCTTTTCAGAAATATATAGCATGGTTCTTCTTTGTTTTTTTTTCAAAAAGGAAGGTCCGAAAAGTGATTCCATCTTGAGCTGAGGCCAAGTTCCAGTCCCTTGGGACATCCTCAATTGGAAGAGGAATGGTGGATGTGGATGTCAGAGAGGGAATGGTGATGGACAGGAACATTGACATGCAAAAAAAGGGGAAAGAAATAGGAAGAGTGTAACAAAAACAGAAATTTCTGCAGAAACTCCACTGTCTTGATAGTATCTGTGGACAAGAGGATGCCAGACCTGAGTTCCTCCAGCATTTTCAGTTTTTTATTTCAAATTTCTAGCATCCACGGTCCTTTGTTTTATTTCAGTGGGAGAGTCATTTACTGAGAGAAGGTACAAGAAATGTTTTTTTTTAAGCTTTGTCATCTGATAGGACCAATTGTTAAGACTGTGTGGTGTCTGCTATTCTCTTTCACTAACCACTTCCCTGCTGAAAATAACTGAGATTCTTTAACATTGTCATTGATGAGGCGTGAACATAATGTTAGCAGGAAAACATATCACATCACATTTTTATAATTATAATATAGATTAATAAAATGATGTTTTCCAGAATATTTTTGATTTTAAAAATGGTTTCCCCCAGGTGCTCTGGATTCCTCCCACAGTCCAAAGATGTGCTGTTTAGGTGGATTGGTCGTGCTAATTTACCCCATAGTGTCTAGCGAATATGCAGGCTGGATGGATATGCCATACAAATGTAGAGTAATGGGATTAGGGCGGGACTGAGGGATGATGGGCCAAATGGCTTCTTTCCACACTATATAGGGATTCTCTATGAAAACCCAACATTTTGCATTTTCACAGAAACCTGTAGATAGGGACAGTTAATACCGACATTTTGTTCAAGATGCAACAAATTTAATTCAATTGCCATTTACGTTCCACAGTTAGACATGGTAAATATGGGATTGGGGGATAAGGTAGGGAGTTGGGCCTGGGTGGGAGACACTTCAGAGGGTTGGTGTAGACTTGATGGGCTAAATAGCCTTCTTTGACACTGTGTAGGGATTCTACGATGTTACTTGTTCACATAAACAGGCAATAAACATTTACATACTGGAGCAACCATTTTAAAATCACTTTCTCTGAAACAAATGAGACAGCAGCAACCTATAATGAACAACTGTGATTACAATCCCTGGAAAAGTTTAGGAGTGAAACATGTGATAAATGAGGCTTATCTTAATTCTTCATATTCCATTGTTGATTATTCAAATTTAGTCAAGACCAATAAAATATTCAGTCACTGTCTAAAGAAATTACTTCCCAAGGAGTTGACTCACGTCTGCTCTATCAGCAGTGAAACATTTTGCATGGACTAAATAAGGGTGTTTGTGACGTGGCTCCTTTTAAATAATACGCCTTTTCTAAAATAGGTCTGGGTAGCAAAGTGAGTCACAATATCATCCTCCTGGGTCAAAGGTCTAGATTCCTGTCTTAAATTTCAGAAGTCAACATTATAATGGATTTAGTTATAAGGTTAAAAGTATACCGAGACCATAAGAAATAAGAACAGGAAAAGGCCATTTAGCCCCTTTCAGCCCGCACCACCTTTCGATAGGATTGTGTCTGATTTGACCATTTCTCATGTTTGCCTTCCTGCATTTTACCTGTAATCCTTGGTTCCCTACCGATCAAGGGGCGGCACGGTGGCTCAGTGGTTAGTACTGTTGCCTCACAACGCCAGGGATCTGGGTTCAATTCCCACCTTGGCAACTGCCTGTGTGAAGTTTGCACGTTCTCCCTGTGTCTACATGGGTTTCACCCACAATCCAAAGATGTGCAGGTCAGGTGAATTGGCCATGCTAAATTGCCCATAGTGTTAGGTGCATGAGTCAGTACAAGACTGGTTCTGGGTGGGTTACTCTTCAGAGGATCGGTGTGGACTTGTTGGGCTGAAGGGCCTGTTTCCATACTGTAGGGAATCTAATCTAATCTAATCCAAAAAGAATCTATCTCAACTTTAAATATACACAAAGAGTTCCAAAGACTGTGAACTCTGAGAGGAGAAATTCCTTCTCATCTCTGTCTTAATTTGGCACCCCTTTATTCTGAGACTAGGCCACTGGGTGTAGACTCTCCCATGAGAGGAACATCTTCTCAACATTTGCCCTACACGTTTCAATGAGATCACCTCTCATTCTTCTAAATTACAACGAGTAAAGTCCCAACCTGTTTCACCTTTGCTGATAAGACAATCTCTCCATACCAGGGATCACCTGAGTGAACTTCCTCTGAGCTGCTCCCAATCAAATAATATATTTTCTTAAATAAGGGGACTAAAACTGCTCTCAATACTCTTTACCTTGTAAAGTCGCAGTAAAACTTACCTACTCTTATACGCCAACCCCATTGAAATAAGGGCCAACATTTCTCTAGCCTTCCTGATTACCTGCTCTGCCCATGTGCGAGCTTTCTGTGTTTTTTTTTGTGTTTTCTGTTGTGTTGCAGCTTTCTGCAATTTTTTCTCCATTTAATTCACATAGTTCTTTTGTTCTCCTTCCAAAATGAATAATTTCACAATTTCCCTATGTAATTTATAATTATACAACTTATTTGTTGCTTGTCATATGAATACTTTGGAATCTATTTGATGTTCCAAATTATATTTACCTTCCTCAACAACTTTGTACATTTTAAGGAGGTGTCAGTTAAATACGTTGCACATTTTGATTCAGATTTGAGTGAATGTTTGCTTTGAAATCAGAGAAAGATAGAACACCAGTGCACTTTGAAACTATGAATTATATCAGCATTATTGGTAATCCAGATGTTTGCATTAATAATGCTGCAACATTTTCAAATCCTACCAAAGCACCTAGGAAATGTAAGTTCCATTAATTAATTAATTAATTAAAACCTAGAATTTAAAAAAAAAATTCAATAATGTGACCTTGAAACGATCGGAGTGTTATTTACACCCAGTTGGTTCACTAATATCCTTTAGCGAAGATTTATTAAACATATCCAATTTTATCAGCAAGTGACAGCGAACCAGCATCAATGTTTTTGAGTTTTAGCCATTCTCTGAAATTGCTATGCAAATCAGCTGTATCCAAAGTAAACCCTTTATGCCTATGCAAGTGTTATCCTTTTAGTTCCCTTCCCCTTAGCATTGCTGATTCAAGTAATTATTGCAAGTTCCTTTCTGAACATTATTGTGGAATCTTCTAACATTATCCTTTCTGGTAGTGTCCTTCTGATCGTAATAAGTCACTGTGTGAAAACAAAACCTTTCTCAACTCTCATTTGATTCTTTTGTTTATGCCTTAAACCTGTGTCTCTGGTACCAACCCTTTCTAATGATCAATAGTATTTCCTCCCTCTATCAATATCATTTTGTAAAAAAAAAAATATTAAGATATTTAGCTGCTATTTTTGGAAATTATTATTGAATAGGAAATATCAAAAATTAAATTGCTAGTTTGAAGTTTACCCCTGTTTGTGCTGTGTTCCGAAGAAATAGACTTGCAATATTAACCAGTATTAATCTTGCTAGGTATGCAAGATTCCAAAATAAAATGCATTGATAGGTCTTCAAAGTTAAATTCTAATAGTTGATAAGAGGTTAGTTTATCAGACTATTATGTTGTTTCACACATCTTCCTGCTAATACACCATTGTTTCTCCTCTTCATTCAGTCACTAGCGAAAAGCAGCATCTATTTCATAATCAGCACTGCTCTGTGATCTATTCTGTATTCATCCTTAGACTGAAGTACGTTTTTTTTTGAGCTCCTCTGCAATGAAAACATGAGAGCCAGTAGCACCTGATGCCAACTGATTTTTCCAGAAAAAAAATGGCCTTTGCCTGGCCTTTCATCTTTTTCTAATGTATTTATGCATTTGGTCCTTCACGAAAAGTCAAAGACTCACTTTGCATTCCATCAACATTACCTACCTCTGACCTGAACAGGAAGCTTTCTTACTCCTCAGGAAAATGATGACAGAATATTTAGTGGCTTTCATATGATGTGGATCAATTAGTCTGCAAATTTAGTACAATATAGTTACTGAATGCCATTTCCCCTGAAGAGTTACTTAATTCCTCTGGCCCTGAAGTTCTATTTTCTCTTCCATTTAAGTATCAAATTCCAGTGATGTGCAACATTCAAAATTCTCCATTTGATCATCAGTCACTAATATATTTGCAAACAGAATACTTTGCTTCTGCACATACTTGAGCTAAACCAAAATGCAACACATTCACAATAGATTTTGGGAAAAAAAAGTCAGTTTCAAGTTGGTGTTGCTCCAGCTATCCTCAGCCAAAATAGTCTTTTTCTCTCTCATAAGATCTTTCATTCTTTCATCTGTAATGTTATGTCAAAGTTGAATTATTTTCTGTGCGCACTACTTCTAACAAAATAAAATGGAGTCATAGACATCTACTGGACAGAAATAGGCCCTTTGGCCCATCCAATCTGCGCTGCTCGACCACAACCACCTAATTATTCTAATCCCATTTTCCAGCACTTAGCCCTTAGCCTTGTATGCCTTGGCATTATAAGTGTGATGATGGTTTCTGCCTCTCCCACCCGTACAGGTACAGGTCATTCTGCTATAACACGTGTTTCGTCAGCGCGAATTGGTTATAACATGATTGATGAATTGTGGACATTGTTTGGTTAACACAAACTTTCCACTGAACTGGTGTACCTTAAATCTATGCTCCCAATCATAAATCCCTCCATCAAAGGGATTAATCTGTCTAATTATCTATGCCCCTCATAATTTTATACGTCTCCATTTCCTCCGCTTTCAGGAAAACAACTCCACTCTATGCAATCTCTCTTAATAACTGAAACGCTCCAGGCCAGGCATCATCCTTATAAATATCTCCGCCCCCTCTGCAGTGCAGACATATCCCTTTTATAATGCGGATTTCAGAACTCCACACAATACTTTAACTCTGGCCTAACCAATGTTTTGTGCAGTTCCAGCATAACCTCCCTCCTGTTAAACTCATTGCATCAATAATAAAGGCAAGTATCCCAAATGCCACTTTAACCACTTTATCCAGTTGTCCTGATGCCTTTAGGAACTGGTGAACATGCCCCGCCGAATTCACTTTGATTTTTGGTGCATTCAAGGGTTCAACCGTTCAACATGCATTTCCTTGATTTGTGTGCCCTGTTCAGGTGCATCCCTCACACTTCTCCAGACTGAATTTAATTTGCCTCTGATCAGTCCACCTGACCAGCCTGTCTACGTCCTACTGTAAACTAGGGCTTCACTATTTACCACCGCACCAATCTTTGGATCATCTGTGAAATTATTGATTAACTGTCCTACATTCAAGACAGAGTCATTTATCTAAACCACAAGCAGCAAGTGTCCCAAATCCCACCCCTATGGGACACCACTGAAACAGACTTCTAGTCGGAAAAGCACTCCTCAACCATCACAATCTGTTTCTTGTCACTCTGCCAATTGTGGATCTAGTCTACCAAATTTCCTTGCATCCTGTGGGCTCTTACTTCATTATCAGTCTCCAGTGTGGGACCTTATCAAATGCCTTGTTAAAATCCAAGTAGACTATATCAAAAGCATAGATAGGCCTCATCTACACACTTGTGAAAAATTCAATCAAGTTGGTCAGATATGACCACCCCTTAACAAAATCATGCTGATTTATTGATTAATCCCAGCCTCTCCAAGTGCAGATGAATTTTGTCTGTCAGAATTGCTTCCATTAGTGTCCCCCTGCCAAAGTTAGACTGGCCACCCCATGTTTTCCTGCTTTACCCCTTAGTCCTTTCTTGAACAACGGTACCATGTTGGCTGTCCTCCAGACTGTGGCACCTCTCCTATGGCCAGAGAGGAATTGAAATTTTTTTTAGAAGAGCCCCTGACATTTCCTCCTTCTCACACTCAACAACCAAAGTTATATTTCATCCAGCCCTGGTTATTTATCTACTTTTAAGACTGCTAGATGCCCCCAGTTCCTCTTCTCTATGTATGCTAATGTCTTTAATTGTGTTACAGACATTCTGCCTAATCTGTATACACATACAGGCCCTCTCACTCATGAAGACCAACAGAAAGTATTCATTTAGCATCTTACCTACATCTTCTGGCTCCATGCACAAATTACCACAGATTGACAATTACAATACCTGATTATTTCATTATGCAGGGCACATGGGGAAATTTAAGGAAGTTCTCTCATTGTCTTTGAGTGTTTTTCCCAGTTCCTATGATGTATCTAATCATCTCTCTATAGAGTGCTTCAATATTTCCCTACAACGGAACTTCCCATTTCCCTATGGTGTATCTCAATGGCTCCCTACAGTATAACGGAACATTTCCACGTGGTGTACTAACAAGTCTCTATAGAGTACCTCACCAACTCAATTTGATATGCCTCACTATATTGCTTATATATGTCTCAGCTAGTCCCTATAATGTGCTTCCTTACTTCCCTGGGGTGTCCTTTTCCATTTTCCCATGGTGTAATATAATGCTCCCATAATTTTTCTTGGTAAACCTCTTTCTTTAAAAATTAATTTATGGGAAGTTGCATCACTGGCTAGTTTAGCACTTATTGCCCATTCCTAATTGCTCAGAGAATAGTTGAGCGTCAGGCACATTGCTGTGACTCTGGATTCACATGTAGGCCAGATCACATAAGGATGGCAGTTTCCTTCTCTAAAAGACAATAGTGAATCAGATGAGCTTTTATAACAATTGACAATGATCACCATTAGGCTCTTATTTCAGTTTTTTATTGAATTCAAAAAAATGCCATCTGCCATGGTGGGATTCCAACGCCCATGTGCCCGTAACTTTAGGTGGGGCTCTGGATTCTGTTATGGACCAGACCAGACTCCCTTAAAATATTTTAAGAATGTAGCCTAGATGCTAACCCTTCTTATTTTAACAGCACATGTGGAATGCCTGTTCCAGATGCAATGTGACTGGTCAAACTGCTCGATGTTAAGCAAAACAATTTATTTAAACAACGTCGTTAAAATGCAATCAAAGAATTTCGATTAACTTATCTCTATTGAAAACTTAAACACAGTAACTATTATTAATTTACTGTTCCAATATCATAATATCCCATATACACACCATTTGACAAAAAAGGAAAATTCAGACACAGATTCCCACATGCAGTTCCCCAATCCAGGAGGAAAAAAAAAGTCAAGAGAAAATTCAGAGAGAGCAGGAGGCATTCACTGAAGCTTCCAACTCTGTTGAGACCCCAATAGCGTCTGATGCAACTGAAAAACGAAAATCCAGAAATCCTAATCTATGAGAGCTGGCCCCACCCATTCAAGCTGTTTGAAAAAAAACCAAGATCTCACAGGCTGTTTACTCAAGTGGTCTTCATTAGCCAGCTCAGTACCTCTCATTCAATCTCCCTCTTACAAGAAACGAGGACAAAATAACCTCTTAAAGCTACATTGTCATAGTTACTAGTTGATTAGCATTTCCTTTGCCACCTCCTTACAGTGTAATATGTTTTTCTTAATTCTTTCTTGGGATCTGGGTGTCACTGTCAAGACAAACATTGGATGTCCATCCTACCTGTCGTTGAAGTGAATGACTTTGCTAGGTCATTTTGGAGGGCAGTTAAGATTCAGACACATTCCAGTGGATTGCATGTTATTATAGGCATGGTAACTTCCTTCCTGAAAGGACTTTGATTCAAAGCCCATCAGATTCACAATTAGCTTGTACCTCTTGATTACCAGTCCAGTGATGCTACCACTATGTCCACCTGCCTATGGTGCATACTTCCCAGCCACCATGACGTCTCACTACCACTTCCCAACACTTTGAGCCATGCTATTTCTTGTCTTCGTATCACACCGCCAGTTAGAGTTTACCAGGATTATATAACATGCTCCTCATTCTGTCAACAAGTGGAACTTGTCATCTGTGGTTGTTCGCATAGTCCAGTGCTCTGTCAAATTAAATGATACATCAGCTTACAATTAAACTTGGAGGAATATTGTTACTGCACTAAAATACAAACTTGAACTACATATGAGAAACAGTGGCAGGAAACTTCAATCAGATTTTATTGGCTAACAGATGTTATGTTTTCCATTAAAATGTAAGTGTGGGGGTTATGATTAATACTGTCCTTACCTTAAATGTAAAGATTGCATTCACATGGCTGGTGATGGGTGTAGGAGTGAGGAAATTAGACAGAGATTCATATCTCATCTTGTCATTAGCATGAAATAAATGTGAGTAACATTAACTTGAGTGGACTAACCACATGCTCCATTCCCCTGGCCACATTGGGTTGGATTTTACAGAATTCCAGTTCGTTGAAGGATACCACTGATGATCTCCAATGATTGACCACAGCAATTTATCACTGGGAGTGGCATAAATTGCTTTAACATGAGGCTTCCGTCTACATCCGGGCAATCCAAGGAGATCTCACCAGGTCAATGATCCCAGTGCTGGGGAGCCTCAGGAGCAGGGTGAGGGACTAGGAGACCAGGTTCAAGAGGCCTGAGGGAAGATTAAAGGTGGGGATGGGATTGTGGGCAGAAGGGTAGGTGCGTCTGATAAGCCGAGGAGTCTCTCTCTAAGCAAGTGCATTTCACTTGCTGCACAACCATCCCATAAAGCTCCAAAACTCCAGACAGGTCTGGAGGTGGCAGGAGGGTAGGTGGTTGCAAGACCACTCCACTGGATCTTACATGCCCCTTGCATCTTTCAACCTGCCAGTGAGGGAGTGTAAATTCCAGCACGCTGAGTGATAAGACAGAAAGCAAGTAATTGCTTCATGGACATCAATTGAGTTTTAATTGATAATATCCGAATGTAAATTTGAATATTAAGCATTCATAGGTCCTTAAGTTGTAGGAGCCGAAGTGGGCCATTCAGCACATTGAGTCTGTTCCACATTTCAATCAGATCATGGCTGATTTGATAAACCTCAACTCCACTTTTCTGCATTTCCCCACAAGCCTCGGTTTCTTTACTGGTTAAAAATCTGTCTACCTCGGTCTTGAATATATAAAACAATTTTACCTTGACAGCCTTTTCTGGTAAAGAATTCCAATACTGTTATGGACCAGACTGCCTCAAAGTATATTAAGCAGATAGCCTAGAACCCAACTTTTTCTCATTTTAAAGGTAAATGTCAGGTGCTGTGTTGCAGATGTCATCATCAATCGCTACTTGGTGTCCATTAACTCTAGTATATGAAGCCTACTGTTACAGGTCTTTTTCTTTAAAGGCACAGACCAACACTTAGCAATTGCTTAAAGCCCTACAACCAAATAAAATGAAGTTAAGTATAAACAAATGAAGAAAAAAAAAGGAAAAGAAAAGAACAAATAAGCCCTAGACTCTACCCTTTTTAAAAAAAAATCACAGACCTTCTAACAAGAAATTGAAGGCAAACATATGATTATGGATTAACATGTCTTCACTGAAGTATAGCTATTCAAGCAACAAAATTATTCTTTATTAAATGATCTTGAGAGACTATTTCTTTAAATATTACTTGCTATCACCAAGGAGAGTCTTTGCAGAATAAATACATTTTATCTTTCTGAAGATGATAAAAACAAAGATCTGGAGAAAGTCAGGAGAATATTTGAGGACCAGCTCAAGGTAAGATTCAGCTTTCAGGCTAACAGCCTTTAACTCGTCTCAATCAGGTGGAATCCCCAAGAGTCCATTGATGACTTTATTGATACTCAACAGAGGTTATGAGTGTGGTTACTCTGAAGAAGAATTCACGGAGAGGTTAATTGAATTAATAATTGCTTGATTCTGATCAAATCCTTCTGGAAAGATCTTCTGGGGAAAAAAAGCCATACCATTGAGGGCCTATCAGCTGGGATCAACTGAGAATAATGCACACCCCTCCAGATGGGTATATGGTCACCAAGTTGTCAAGCCTCCAAATGTTTTATCAAAAAGTTTGACTTGTTCATCTTGTTAACTCTGTTTTTGCATGTTAGTATAATTGGTGAATTTACAACATGTGCCTCAGCACTTTAGGATTTATTTTCTTTGAAAAAAGGGGTTGTCATGTTAGGTCTCATGGCAAATGTATGATATATCTTTAAGGCACATTAACGCCATGCACGACCTAAAGGTATAGAGACCTCGGTCTCCTTCTTCCTGAGCTGTATCCTCTTGCAGCATGATGTGCTGAGGTAAATGTGTGACAGTACATCTGAATTGCTTCACTAGAGCCCAGACATGCATGTAGCTGTGATTATAGAGTCCATTTGTAAGTACCAGAAGCCGTAACCCATGTCACATACTATTGTTATGGGAGTGAACCTAAGTATTACAGTGTGGATAGTCACAGATCATCATTATGTTTTTCTACCTCATGCCAGTGCTTGCCTGACTGCTATTATGGGGGACATATCAGAGGTGGGTGGGCAGAAAGTGGGCAAGATTTTATAAGTCGCGCTGCTGAAAAAATGTTCAGTCTGGGATTGGTAGGTGGGGGTTGGTTCGATGAGGTCCACACCTTCAATAACGTCCACACCTTTATTAGAAATGGGAAGCTCAAAACAATATTGGACATGGACGCTCCATTAAATATAAAGAATTAATGACCAGCATTTTGAATCAAGGAGAGAAATGCAAAAGCCCTCCATTAATTCAGGAAAAAAAGTAACATAAAACAATCTTTCTTGGCAGTACAAGCCTGTTTTGTTAGCTAGAAAGCAGCTAAGTGGCAGCTCCCTGTCTTCTCCCATCAGTGAAGTGCACTTTGAGTGATTAGAAATTTGAATGGAGTGATTTGTGAAACCTGTCTGCACAGAATTCATATTGATGTGTTCTGTTCAAATGCAAACTGTGCACACGCTTGAAAAGCCACACAAGAAGTTTGGATGCAAAACGTGAGCAACGAGTTTTCTTTCTGTTGCATTTTTCTTGCAATGTTATTTAAGTGAACAGCAGAGCGGAATTAGCCTTGAAGGATATATAGGTAAAAACAAGGGCTGCAGATGCTGGAAACCAGAGTCTAGATTAGAGTAGTGCTGGAAAAGCACAGCAGGTCAGGCAGCATCCAAGGAGCAGGAAAATCGACATTTCGGGCGAAAGCCCTTCATCAGGAATAGAGCCATGTGATAGTAACTTAATGTATTAGTATGTTCTATTTAATCTGTTATTTTCTATTACTGACCGATGCGATGCAGATTTTCTGTATCTCCAGTCTTAACTGAACAGGTTCTCTTATGAGAATATCAATCTATTAAATATAAATACAGTGTCTAATTTAATCGGTGGTGGTTGAATTTTAGCATACAATGTACTAAGCTTGATTCCACTTGCTGACATAAGCACAGCAGGCAGCAGCTGCAAACAAAGAGGTCAGAACTACTTCAGGACCCTGACTTCATTTATATGGAGTCAATGAGCTAGCTGTCCCAAAATGACATCCTGATGCGGTTCACTGGATTTGGGTTGGTACTACATTGGGCAGCCCAGAGACCTGTAAGTCAGCAAAGGGCAGGGCCCTGAGATGAGAGGGTGAATGGAGTTGCCACCATAATAGGGTGGGATAGGAGGGAGCTACAAGGCTGACAGGATTCACTTGATAAAGGTAGGTATTGGCAAAAAAAGTGTGATTGGTTCTTGGTTGGCTGGACAGGGAAATAATCCACATGATACAAACCTGCTTCTCCTCCACCAGGTGGTGGTATAAAGTATAATTTACTATAGATTTGAGACTTTTCAGAGCTAGATCTCCAAGAAAGCACACTGAGTGAATCAGTTCATTGCCCTTCTTAAATTTGCAATCAATCCACTAAGACCTACACCAAACCCTTTCGGGAACTATGTACATCAAAATCGACCATAGGCTTTTTGAAAGAAAATTTGCAAAAGCACAAATGCTTCTTTCTTAAAAAAAAAAGCAAGAACTGCCAATTACAGTATACAGTACAGTGCTTTTGAATTATAATCCCTTCTAAATCCTTCATAATTGGCACAAATGCCTCAAGTGAAGAATGGAAAGCTGAGGAAACTCACCCTAACAATGTAAGCCCAGAGTTCGTTTGTGGCTGTGGAAAGCAGACCAAGAGGTATGAAGAGTTTCCTGCTAAAGAATGACAATTTTCAATTAAGTCCTGCTCAACTACCAGCTCATGCCTCTCCAGTACAGCTTCACCACTTGTGACTGTCTATGGGCTGAAGGCTGCTCCCTCTTCTAGACATTAACACTGTAAGACCATGCACAGGAGGGAGGATCTTGGTCAAAACCAACCCAGCACCTTTAACCAGCAACACATGACTCAATCTGCCCACATTAGGAATAGCTGAATGACCAAAAATGCATTGACATTGTATTGGCATGGCTTCAAAAACCAAGAATGTATCTTGTCCACTTACCAAGTGCGATCGTTTGAAAGAACACGAGGCCCTTGATTGTGCTAAATGACAAACAGATCACTGGATCACTCTATTTTCAGCTGGAAGAGATTGAACTCATTGAGGGCTCATCACCCTCAGGCCCACAATTGTGTTTGCATTGATCCTCCCAAACCTGCACTGGGACTCCATTCAATGTTTAGGAGATTAATTAAACAATCTCTGAGACTGTCTCTGTGAATTGATTCTTCAATGTTCCATCTTCCCCCAAGACTTCCCCCAAGACTTCCACCAAGAAACTAGAACTATGGGGGGCATAGCCTCAAAATAAATGGGAGCAGATTTAGGTCTGGGTTGAGGAGGAAATCCTTCCCCCAAAGGGTTGGGTATCTGTGGAAGTCCCTGCCCAGTGAAGCAGTTGAAGCTACTTTGTTGAATGCTTTTAAGCAAACTAAATGAATTAAGAGTTGTAGTGAGTGGGAGGGTAAGTGGAGCTGAGTCCATGAAATGATCAGCCATGATCTTATTGAATGGTGGAGCAGTCTCAATGGGTCAGATGGCCTACTCCTGCTCCTAGTTATGATTAGATTCCCTACAGTGTGGAAATAGGCCCATCAGTCCAACCAGTTCACACCGACCCTCCGAAGAGTAATGCACCCAGACCCATTTCCCTCTGACTAATGCACCTAGCACTATGGGCAATTTACCATAGCCAATTCCCCTGATCTGCACATCTTTGGAATGTGGGAGGAAACCAGAGCACCTGGAGGAAACCCACGCAGACATGGAGAGAATGTGCAAACTCCACACAGTCGCCCGAGGCTAGAATAAAACCTGGGACCCTGTTGCTGTGAGGCAGTAGTGCTAACCACTGAGCCACCGTGCCTTATTATGTTCTTTTGACTTGCATAGTATATGATCAAAAAGAAACTTGAGAAGAAAGAGTGGAATAAGAGAAATCGTAGTATTTAAATGATAAGAGAAATGATAAGAGAAATGATAATGGTAAATTGTAATTATCTTCAAGAATAGAATTAAAGACTTAAGGGAATGATGTAGGATAATAGTTATGTCCCATTATCTATTGGATGTGTACCATCATCAGTGATTCCTACTGAGGATGACACACATTTGGAACTAATATTGAACCAGCAAGATTCTAGGAATGCTGTCTCCTACCTCACTCTCTCTATAGTATGTATCATTAATAAAAGTTCCTGTTCATAGGAATGAAGCCTGATTTGATTGTCTGTACAATCTCAATACGACATCACACCAATAGCGGTGTACACAGTTTAATGTGTTAATCTCACTGATATTTTAGTGGAAGTGACAATCCATTTCACTTAAATCTGTTTTTGGCTCAGATCTTCTGATAGAAAGATTAACAGCAGTGCAGATAGGAGTTGTATGTTAGGACCACATGAAGGTTCTAATGCAGCTGCCTGCAAGAGAATTGCCCAGGAAACTGAATCTACTTTTGGAACCTTGCAAAAAGAAAGTTTGCAAATGTGGAAGGTTCAAGGTGACATGGCCAAATAGCTACTCAGAAAAATGTTTGATGAATTAAAAGCTGCAGTAATTCCCAGCTCACTGACTCACCACTGATCCCTCAGATTACACTAACCCCCCTTCTCTGGTCCCCCATAGATACCCAAGCCTTCTCAATACCCCTAGACTCTCATCTCCTGCTGGCCCACCAGGATATCCCTCCTACCCTCAATCCCTTGACACTCCCAAAATCCCAGACCTATCCAGCTTTCTCGCCTATCTCCCAGCCAAACTACTTCATTGGCACAGAACTAAACTGATTGATACCTCCCCCACCCCATCTACCCTGTTCCTCACAAACAGACCTGTCTAGGGTGCTTCTAACTCCTCCACTCCTTGACTACCCACCAATACACCCTGAGCCGTTCCCCCACCTAGCTGCCAGTCTAATCCCCATCTACCAGTCACATCATTGCCTCTGTGGCACACACTCTTCTGACACCTACTCTCCTCACCCACCTGACAGCCTACCCACTCATCCACATTGCATCTGTACCCTCTCCTCTACCTGCCCCATCTTTCACTTTCTTTCAGATGTAGGTAGAGGCTGGCACAATTAGAACATTTAAAAGGCATCTGGATGGGTACATGTATAGGAAGGGTTTAGAGAGATATGGTCCAAATGTTGACAAATGGGACTAGGTCAGATTGGGATGTCTGGTCAGCGTGAATGAGTGGGAACAAATGGTCTCTTTCCGTGCTTTGTGACTCTATGACTCTGTGAGCAAAAGATCAGTGTTTGTTAAACTCAGCTGCTCAGTTTGGAGCTAACCATGTTCCCTCGTGATAAGGAGTTGAGGCCTAGCCTGTGTCTCTGTAGTTCTGCTCCTTATACCAAAAAACATTTATCAGTTAAATCTGCTGCTTGACAACATTTTTTGTGTCATTTTTCTTTGTTAACTCTTAAGATAAATTATCAATTTATTGCTTTGGAGTTTTCCTTTATCTTAACATTTGTAAGCACACCACCCACTGATCGAATAAGAGAAAAATTGAGATGTGGACCTCATCTGAAAAGGTTAGACAGACTTGGTGTAAACCGTCTAGCACCTTGTGGTGATTCACAGTTCAGAGGGTATCTCTTCCTTGCCATTAAATTCTAGATGAGTTACACAGTGAAGGGTATGGGTGTTGTTCAGAACCTCTTATTTCTCGGGCAGTCTCTACTGGAAGCTGTCTTTATGAGTGCAGAATGCATGTGCATCATCCACGCTCGATAAAAGTAGTCAGGTTTTGCTCCCACAAAGAGTGGAAACACAGAGGATTGAATGAGATGGGGACAATGTTAAGTTGGGAATTGGAGGCAGTTGGGAATTCAGTGCAGAGCGTGGAAAGGAGGTGTTTATTTTCTTTATACTGTTTTTCAGCCTCCTGCAATTAGTAGACATTCTTTATTAGTGTCCAAGCTCAGAGACTGTCACTTGTCATTACATTAGCTGTGTAAATGAATAATAAACTGATTAAGTAAATAAATAAGTCCATGCAGAGATGATATGGACTGTGTGTGCTGTGACTGCAACATATGGGAATTGGTGGGGGGACTACATTGCAGGCTGAGACAATCCTATTTATGGTAAGAGTCAGCAGCATAAGCAACTGCAGCTTGGAGTTGCTGAGTTGGAGTCTAAGTTACAGAAGTTGCCAATCATCAGTGTTAGTTTGTTCCCCGAGACAATCATGCCCCTTAGTTTGGGTCGAACTTTAGATTTGATTGGAGAAAGATGGTTTTGACAGTGAGATCAGTGGATATAGCAGTCCAGCAGCTAGTGATGGAGGAGTCTTTTCCCTTTAATTTGCTCAGTAAGGGTGAGGGGAGGAATTTTATAGGAGCCTGAATGAAGTGCACTATAGTGAGATTTGTGGCAGAATCATGGGAGCAGTGCGGTGAGGAATAGCCGGAAGTCGGGAACAATTCATTGCATCTTCATTGCATCTACTGAGCAGCATCACCAATTTTACAAGTGGCAGCACGAAGTTGCCGGTTAAAGGGAATTATTGTTTGTTAAATGACATATTAATGCCTACCTCATAAATATTCGGCTTCCTGTCTTATCAACATGACAATGGAGTCCAACATTGAGAATTTTTGACATGGACATCGGCGCAGGTACCTGGAGACTTCAATTCTCCACTTGTTCCAAAGCATCTCCGTACCGGACACCAGGCACCAACATCTCTAAGCATGCTCTATGGGGACTAGCTGTATGCAGCCCATATCCAAGGACATTGACATCTGACATGTGTCAACCTCTAAGAACCCTCATGGGACATCACTGATTCACAAGAAACAATTATTCAGGTTAGAGTTAGTAATCACATGGTAAAAGGTGAGTTGATCAGCAAGAGTTAGCATGGATTTCTGGAAGTGAAATCATGTTCAACCAACAAAGTAATGCTGTTGATGTGATATACATGGATTTCTAAAAGATATTTGATACAGTGCCACACAATAGACTTGTGAGGAAAATTATAGGTCACGAAATAAAGGAGACAGTGGAAATGTGAATACAAAATTGGCTGTGCGATAGGAAATAGACGGTGATGGTCAATATATAGTTTTCAGGCTCGAAGGAGGTTTGTAGTGGAGTTCCCCGGGGTCAGCGTTGGGACCCTTGGTTTCACTGATATATATTAATGACCTAGATCTTGGTGTTTAGACAACAATTGCAATTGCAAGGTTTCTAGAGGACACTAAACTCAGAAGAATTGTGAGGAGGAGGGTGGGGAACTGCAAAAATATGTTGGAAAGTTCGGTGAATGAGTGGATAAGTGGCAGATGAGATTTGATATAAAGAAGTATGAAGTGATGCACTTTGGTCAGAAGAGTATTGAAAGAGAATATAAAATTAGGGACACAATTCAAAAGGGGGTGAATGAGGAGTGTATATGCACTCAGAATATTGAAGCTGGCAGGACACATGGAAAGAGCATTAAGTAAAGCATGCAATATACTTGAATTTATTAATAGGGGCATAAAGTACAAGAGCAGGGAGGTGAAGTTGAGCATGTACAAGACACATGTTAGACCTTACCTGGAGTATTGTGTACAGTGTGGGCACCACATTATAGGAAAAACTGCAAATGTATTGGAGAGGGTGCAAAAGCAATTGGCAAGAATGTTTTCAGGTATGAGAAACTTTAGTTGCAAGGATAGATTGAAAAGCTTGAGACTATTCCACTTGGAATGAAGAAGGGATTTGAGGGATTTCCAAAATTGTGAGTGGGTTGGATAGAGTGGATACCGAGAAGCTGTAATTCTAAGCTGTTCCCATTCAGAAAAGAAAACAGAACACGAAGGCACCTGTTTAAATAGATAGGCCAAATGATCTCTTCTATGAAAGCAATTTGTAAATGGAGCAAGAGTGGTGTGAGAAATAACTTTCACACAGCACGTACTTAGGATTTGCAGTGCACTGTCTGGAAATATGGTGGAGGCAGGTTCAGTTGAGGCATTTAAGAGATGATTATTTGGATCAAAATGGTATGCAAGGATATGGAGAAGAGGGTAGGAGTTTGGCATTATTGAATAGAACCAGTGTGGCATTTTGAGCCAAATGGCCTCCTTCTGCAGTGTAACAACTCTGTGATTCTGTAAACTAAAAGTATAAAGAACAGATTTCTTGACTTCTGGATCATGTCTAGCTGCTATCTCAACATCTATAGCTGAGATGCAGGCTGCCTCCCTGGTAACTGTTATGACTTTGGCAAGTCCTGTTAGGATTTAAGGTCTGTCTTGCTGATAGTGTCCTGCACAGGTATAGGTAAAGATACAGATACAGGCACACACATCATAGCCTGATGTGTTACAGACCACAAAGCCTCTGACAGATAGACAGACAGACACAGAAGGAGAGAGAGAGAGAGAGAGAAGGAGATGGAGTGTCTAAAGTGTCCTGATGTCAAGCTCTAGGGTGCCTGGTTAGTAATCTCCTCCTCCTTTGTGGGTCCCTGATGTTCTCTCCCTCAATCCTTGAAATACAGGGTCACCTGGAGCAAGATCGAAGGTTGTTTGGAAAGGGCTCTCATGGGATGGAGAAATCACAGGGAGAGTAGAAAAACTGAAAAGCAAAAATACAGCAGACCTTTGTTTACCACTTCACACATCCCTTTCAACTTTACCATAGACTGTCATAGATACCCGTAAGAGACTTCAGCCAATTTACTTCCTCCTTCTTACAGAGACTTAATTTAGATGCTGTCCTCATATATAAGATAAAGTAGCAATCAACAATCCTTTGAGAAAAGAGTTACAGGAAACAGTAATTAATTACCTTCAATAACTTGAATCAGTTCTTGCAAATTAATTTCTTATCACATCTTCATGCCTTTAATTTTCTGATAAATGGGTTCACCAGTGGACCCAATTGATAAAGCAGAAAATGAGGATAACTCGTCAGTGGATGTGCTCAGTTCTTTTGGGTTGCTGCAATAAAATGTTCAGAAATGGAGAATTCGGGAGGTTGTATACCTCACAAGAATGTGTCTGGAGTCTATAGAATGCAATTAAACTGCCCCCATTCTTCGTGTTCGAATGTGCATGGTCATTTTGTGCAGCCTGCTATTTCAGGGATTTCTGGAAGGAGCCAGCAGTGACTGAGCTGTCCATTTTGTACATGCTTCAGCATTAGGCCAGCGAATGGCAACAAGCAAGATGAGGATTAAGGGAATGTGCAACTTTGCTTATCTTCAAATGATTTACTCGGTTTAGGGTTTGTTGGTGATTCTTACATTTATGTTGTTAGAAAAATAATAGTGAGATGGCCAGTGATAGAGAGAGGAAGTGTGGATTGCTGTATCACTTGTATCATTCATGAAGACAGAGCCAAGGCAGAAAGGGTCTGGCTACATTGACATGCAGCCCTCCCTTCCCCCGCTTCCCTATGCTCTCTTTTCCCTTACTTCCCCTTGCTCTTCCATCTCTTCTTTGGATTTCTGTTTCTCAGGTGAGGGTTGTTCCCCATAATGGCCAGGATGTGTAGCATGCAACACACTGTCACAAATTTCCACATCCACTCAGTTGTACACCATAGAGATTCTCTAGGGGGGAGCATCCAGGGAATATTGTTTGAGGGTGTTGATGGCATTCTCTCAAGTGTTCCTTGCAGTTACATGGGGCATAATGTATCCTAGCTGTGGATGTGTGAAAGGATTTGGCAATAGCCTTATGAGCCATGCCATGAATAGAGATCCTTTATCGTTCAGTAGCTAACCATTGACATTACATGGTGGATGAAATTCCACAGAATGAGGAAGTGTTAACTGCTGCTGTGTGAGAGGCTGCTTGAGACAACCCAACTGCTGCATGTTGAGGCACTGGGATCCCTTTCAGTTGATATGAATAGCCTGGACCACATGAAGAACATACAAGGTTGCACCTTGCACCATGTGGAATCCTACAAATCACATGGCAAACCTTGTACTTGGTCCATCTGCATGGACCTGATAAGGAGGAAATGAGAAGAAGCTGTCTCTTTGTGTGCACAGAGACTCACTGATCCCTACAGCAGTGCACTCCAAACTGTGCAATCTTGCTAGTTTCACCAGCATGACAGCACAGAAACCAAGCAAAAGGATCAGGAGTGGACTGTATGACTTATTCAGCCTGCTGCTCCTTTCAATATGATCATGGCTGATCTTGGGTTTCAACTCCACTCTTCTAGCACTTGTTCCTCATATCCCTGAGGGACCAAAAATTTATTTAATCCACTGGTAAATGTAATCAGTAATGGAACAATCACTACTCTCTGAGGTCGGGAATTCTGAAGATTCTCAATCCGTTTTGTGAAATAATTTCTCTTAGTCCAAAAGGAAGGATGTTGAGAAACTTGAAAGGGTTCAGAAAAAGCTTACAAGGACTTTACTAGGGTTGGAGGGTTTGAACTAAAGGAAGAGGCTGAATAGGCTAAGGTTGTTTTCTCTGGAGCATCGGAGGCTGAGGGGTGACCTTATAGAAGTTTATAAAATCATGAGGGGATGGGATAGGGTAAATACATAAGGTCTTTTCTCTGGGGTGGGGGAGTCCAGAACTAGAGGGTATAGGTTTAGGGTGAGAGGCGAATGATTTAAAAGAGACCTAAGAGGTAATGTTTTCACAGTGAGGGTGGTGCGTGTATGGAATGAGCTGCCAGAGGATGTGGTGGAGGCTGGTACAATTGCAACATTTAAAAGGCATCTGGATGGGTATATAAATTGGAAGGGTTTGGAGGGATATGGGCCAGGTTCTGGCAAATGGGACTAGATTAGGTTTGGATATCTGGTTGGCATGGATGGGTTGGACGAAATGGTCTGTTTCCGTACTGTACATCTCGTTGATTCTACGACTCTCACTGCTGTGTATCCTCCATGGAGGTTGTGCCTCCATGTTTCCCTTTCCCTGATCAACAGAATTAATCTCAGATTCGCAGTATCTACCCTGTGAATCCCCTTCAGAACTTTTGATCTTAATGTGATTGCCTCTCATTTTTTTAAACTCCAAGGGGTGCAGATCTGATTTGCATAGCCCCTCATCATAAAACAATGCCGTCACTCCAGAGATCAATTTAGTGAACCTTCACTGCACTGCCTCCAATGCCAATCTATCCTTTTTTAAATGTGGAGACAAAAACTACACACTATATTCCAATGCAGTCTCACCAAAGGCTTGTATCATTGTAGCAAGATTTCTTAACTCCTGTATAATCCCCTTGTAATAAAGACCAACATGCCATCTATCATCTACTGCTTATTATACCAAGGAGAAAGTGAGGACTGCAGATGCTGGAGAGTCAGAGTTGAAAAGTGTGGCATTGGAAAAAGCAGAGCAGGTCAGGGAGCATCCAAGGAGCAGAAACCTGATGAAGGGATTATGCCCAAAACATCAATTTTCCTGCTGCTCGGATGCTGCCTGACCTGCTAAGCTTTTCCAGTGCCATCCTTTTTGTCTGCTTATTATGGATGTGAATCTTATCAGATCAAGTGAATCGGTTGGAGAGACAGTTAGAAGCAATGAGGAATTGCAACAGCAACAGTATGTGATGGATGGCAGTTATTGGAAGGGGGGAAAGTCTCAGATACAGTCACACAGATGGGTTAACTCCAGGAAGGGTAAGAGAAGTAGGCACCTAGGGCAGAAGTCTTTTGTGGATATACCCATTTCAAACAGGTATGCTGTTTTGGACAATGTAGGAGTTGATGGATTCTCAGGGGAATGTGAAGGAGCAAAAATGGCCTTTAGTACAGTGATATGTGCTTCTTGTCAGATGTGGAAGTTTAAAGAGAGTTTAAGGGTTACTGCGGATTATATCTGCCATAAATGCTGTTGGATGCGAATCTTATCAGATCGAGTGGATAGGTTGGAGAGACAGATAGAAGCCATAAGGAATTTGCAACAGCAACGGTATGTGATGGATGGCAGTTATAGGAAGGGGGGAAAGTCTCAGATACAGTCACACAGATGGGTTAACTCCAGGAAGGGTAAGAGAAGTAGGCACCTAGGGCAGAAGTCTTTTGTGGATATACCCATTTCAAACAGGTATGCTGTTTTGGAAAATGTAGGGG
>NC_057721.1:14239260-14244886 GCF_004010195.1 Chiloscyllium plagiosum
AGGTCCTAGGGTGTGTTGCTGAACAAAGAGACCTTGGAGTGCAGGTTCATAGCTCCTTGAAAGTGGAGTCACAGGTAGATAGAAAAGTGAAGAAGGTGTTTGGTATGCTTTCCTTTATTGGTCAGAGTATTGGGTACAGGAGTTGGGAGGTCATGTTGCGACTGTACAGGACATTGTTTAGGCCACTGTTGGAATATTGCGTGTAATTCTGGTCTCCTTCCTATTGGAAAGATGTTGTGAAACTTGAAAGGGTTCAGAAAAGATTTACAAGGACATTGTCAGGGTTGGAGGATTTGAGCTATAAGGAGAGGCTGAACAGGCTGGGGGGCTGTTTTCCCTGGAATGTCGGAGGCTGATGGGTGACCTGATAGAGGTTTACAAAATTATGAGGGCTGTAGATAAGGTAAATAGGCAAAGTCTTTTCCCTGGGATCGGGGAGTCCAGAACTACAGGGCATAGGTTTAAGGTGAGAGGGGAAAGATATAAAAGAGACCTAAGGGGGAACTTTTTCATGCAGAAGGTGGTACGTGTATGGAATGAGCTGCCAGAGGAAGTGGTGGAGGCTGGTACAATTGTAACATTTAAGAGGCATTTGGCTGGGTATATGAATAGGAAGGGTTTGGAGGGATATGGGCCGGGTGCTGGCAGGTGGGACTAAATTGGGTTGGGATAACTAGTCAGCATGGACATGTTGGACCGAAGGGTCTGTTTCCATGCTGTACATCTCTATGACTCTATGACCTGCTAACGTCTGTGTTCCTTGTTGGAGCAGACCCAAGATTCTCTGAATATCAGCATTTAAGTTGCACACATTTGAAAACATAGAAGTAGCTGTTGACCCTTAATATGGCATTTCAATTCCTTAAAAACAGTGGTTGAGAACAAATATTAATCACAAAACTCTAATTGGTGACATTTTGCTTTATGAGGCAAGATAAACATTTGCTGCTCAGAGCAAGGCTGAGAATAATTTGTTTCTGTTCAGTCCTACAATTTGGTCGCTGCAGTTTTTCTGATGTGATGTGATTTTACCATCTGTTGCTAATCTCACAAAAGTCTGTAGTTTTAACAGCAACTTGAATTTGTATAGCTCCCCTAATCTAATAGAGATGATCTTTTGTTGGCACATTACAATCTGGAATTCTCCATCAACTGACATTCCCTGATAATAAAAACACACTTCAGCATCCACAAGTCTTTCCAAAAGTAACTGGGGCCTAATAGCTATCGGATTCTGACACAATAGCAGTGGAGATGCCAGGAAAGACATAGTTTGAAGCTTGAGAGGTTACATAAGGAGTTATTTGAGGTAGTGGTTGAGGCCAGAAGTACAGTAGTAAAAGTAAATTTTTGTCAGTGTAGTCACAATCCATCATGGAGTGTTGCTTTGATTAGTTTCTGGGAGAAAGCAGCATTCTTGAGTGTTTTGCAATCCTTTTCATTAACCAGCATTTTCCATTCACCAGCACAGCCCAATCTCGGCGCATGCTGGAAAGCATGAATTACACTGTAAAACATCCCAGGACACTTTGCAAAACCATTATGAATCAAAATCTGTCCACCAAACCACAAAGAGATAATAAGGGGAATAGCCAAATGCTTAGTCAGAAAGATACATTTTTGGGAGCACCCTAGGAGCTGGAGATGCAGAGCAGTTTAAAGAGGGAATTTCTGAGCTTGGGGCCTTAGCAACTGAAGATACATCAGCCAGCAGTGAAATAAACAAAATCAGGGATGTTCACAACACCACAAATGGATGAGCTTTAATTGACTTATTGTCACATGTACCGAAGTACAGTGAAAATCTTTATTTACGAGCAGGACAGGCAGATCATAGTAATGACAAGCAGATCATAAGGTGAAAAAAAATCCTGGACAGAGGCATACAGGCTACATTGCACAGGGCATGTGCTAGGCAAGATCAACATTATTTGAAGTTATAGAGTCCATTCAGCAATCTAAGAAGCTGTTCTTGAATCTGCCAGAGCATGTGTTCAGCCTTCTTTAACTTGTGCCTGACAGGAGAGGTTGGAGGAGAGCATTGTCAGGGCACAATGGGTCTTTGATGATGTTGGCAGCCTTTCCATGGCTGAGGAAGAGAGTGGCTAGAGGAATGGAAGGTTGGAGAAATTTCAGAGATAGGGAGTCACGAGACCATTGTAGATTTGAAAACAAGGATTAGAATTTTCAAATTGAGACTTTGCTTCATTAGGAGGCAATGTAGGTCATTTTTGCTGTGAGGACTATCACAATTCAGCAGTTTACTCTGCCAGCACACTGAAGTGAAATCTTTATTTGTCTGGTTTATAATGTGTTAATATGCACATTGCTGAGTATTATTACTTGGTATTCATAGCAGGGAAAACAACTGATAATAAACAGTCTTGCTATAAAGCTTGGGTTTCATCCATGGTACAGATGGTATCACTGGTACCTCAGAGACACAATTTTGTGGGGTCACAGAGCTCATAATCTAAGCTGGCACATCTTTTGGTTGAGGTATTAAACTATGGCTTGAAACATAATTGTCAAGATTCAAAATATCCCAGAATATCATTTTAAGCAGCAAGTAATGTTTTCATGTACAATCAAATGTGTCACAGTGAGCTGCATTTTGTAAATAGTAAAATCCACTGCCATTGTGTGTCAATGAAAAAGGGAGTGAAAAGGTTCATCTATTATGAATAGGGTACCGATCAAATGGGCTGCTTTGTTTTGGATGGAGTTGAAACTCCTGAGTGTTGTTGGAATTCCTCTCATTTAGGTAAGTGGGGACTGTTCAGTAATCAGCCTGCCTTGTAGATAGTGGACAGGCTCTGACAAGTCAGAAAATTAGTTACTTACCTCAAATTTCCTGGACTCTGGCTTTAATTGGTATTAACATGCAGTTAATAATGGAAAGGATAACACAACAAAATTTCACATCTTAACACTTGTTAGCGCAGATGAAATAATATCAGTCAGGCTCCTGATATTCCCTGAGGGTGTCCCTGAATTTATCAGTAGTTTGTATGGACTCGGGGTTCCGTCGTCGGACCTCTGAGATGTGAGCTTGCCCAACCGTGACTGGGCGCCTGGGGGCGAAGCAGAACTCATGCTGGGGAATCGGCACTGCAGTCCATTATACCAAAATGAGGTTTCAAGAGTGGACACACAATATCGTCGCCCCCCCCCCCACCACCATACCCCGCCCTAGTGAAGTGGGGGCCCATGGGTTCGATTTCAAGGGTGCAGCCCTGTGTCCGGTTGAACCCGCAGTCAGCTGTTTCACTCCTTCGTAAGGGGTGAGGGCAGATGGTAATTGCCCCCCCCCGCCGCTTGCAGCCTGTAAGCGGCACCCCGTACACAGCGCCGTTTCGAGATATGGCTGTGTGGTGAACTAATCGATATTTGAGGGAAGCGTTTTCCCGTATGACTCCGATGTTCTCAATGTGAAACAGGGGAAATGGCCCAGACTCTGGAGGACAATCCCGAATCCTGGCGCCTCACTGACCTCAAAGTCGGGCAT
Source organism: Chiloscyllium plagiosum (assembly GCF_004010195.1). NCBI lineage: Eukaryota > Metazoa > Chordata > Chondrichthyes > Orectolobiformes > Hemiscylliidae > Chiloscyllium > Chiloscyllium plagiosum. Next base: position 14,242,769 of record NC_057721.1, read on the forward strand.
CACTGGGTATACTCTGGTCATACCCTTCAGAGTCCGGTTGTCGAGCGGCCCGGAGCACCCCGCGAGTGAGGCCAGTTTGGCACTGTCGATCCAGTCAGGCACCTACCCCCTTTGGACCTGGTCAAGATTATGCCGGATCTGGGCTACCATCCACAGGCCATACGCATGGCCCGGTCTATAAGGCGGTTAATGGTGTGGGCGTGTGTTTCCAGGATTGCAATGCCGTCGAGCTGGGTGTATGCTTCCTCTTCCCCCAGACGTGCCTGGTCTGCCTGATTTGTGAGAGACCTCTGTAGCAGGTCCCTCATTACCCCTTTTAGTTGCTCGACCTTTTCATTAAGGCCCTGGATGTCTAGGGAGTTTACTACGGATGTCCCCGTGTTGAGTCCTGTGAGAGCATCGTTGACTATATCCCGTCTGTGTCGTTGTGTGTTTGTGTTATGTATGTCATTTCGGTAGTGGGTTGCTCCCATGGCATCTATGGCCCTCTCTATAATCTCCTTCCCCATCATGGCGTATAGGTTGCGTACCTGTGCTGTGCAATAGTCCGGTACCCGGATGCCCGATATATTGACCAGCACAGGCACGACCTCGTGTCGGACGTTGCCATAAAGGGCCTCTCCCTTATCCCACAATACCAGTCCCCCCGCTGGCCCCGGTCCCAGAGAGGGGCATGGCAATATCTCGGGAGTCGTGGTCGGGGGCGGTGTGGTGGAAAGCACAAATACAAAGAGACTACCGCGGCATTAGTAGGCTCGTAATATCCCCGCAAACAGACAGATCCCATACAGTAAAGGCATCAAAGGCCGGGGCAGAGTAGAGGTCCTCTGGCATGGCACACATTGTCCCGAACATGCAACCCCCCAAGTCCATCGCCTCAGCACGCCAGAGGCAGGTCGGCTGCGGGTCGCACTCCGACGTGCAGAATAAATAGAGTGTCTGTACGCCCGGGAGAATTTCCTGCCAGGCGTTGTAGAAATTGTCATATATTTCGGGGAAGGAAGGCACTAGTCATAGGGCGAAGAGGAGAGCAGGGAGGAGAGCGGTGCACCGGTGAAGCATGATCTATGAGAAGAGAGGGAGAGAGGCACCCTTACCAAGGGTGTAGGGTTAGTGTGTGTAGGAGCAGGCCCCCCCCCCGGACCGGTCCGCCCGTCGCGCTGTAAGGAGAAAGAGGGGCGGTTAAAGTCAAGTCAAAAAGGGGTGGGGGGGGGGGTCTGTCCAGTCGGGGCTTAAGGGTAGGGTTTAAGCTGGGACCAGTGTTTCCACCTGCCCTTTCCCTTCATGTCGACACAGGCGCACGTGTCGCTGGTGAGGATGATTTTGTGCGGTCCCAGGGGGGCGAAGCTGGGCTAGTCGGGGGCGGCCCTGACCAGGACTTTGTCCCCAACGTCAGGAAGGGGTTGGGCGGGCAGATGCGGCTACAGTTTTGCCTGGTCCCTAATGTCCTGCTGGTCGCGCGCAGTTTGTCTAAGGGCCCGCAGCTGCGTATCCAGCTGCCTGATATAGCCCTGTCCCTCAGGGGGGCCATGTCCCCCCCCCGACTATGACGTTCTCTGGTAGTCGCATGGCCCTCCCCATCATGAGCTCGAAGGGAGTGAGCCCAGTGGAGCGGCCTGGGGTGGCCCTTAAGCGCATCAGTATGCAGGGCAGAACGTCCACCCAGCCCTGCCCTGTTTCGGCGATTGCCCGTGTGATCGCAGCTTTGAGGGTCCGGTTCATGCGCTCGACCATCCCGGAGCTCTGGGGATGGAACGGGACGTGGAAGCGCTGTCTGATGCCTGGGAAGCGGCAGGCCAGTTTCATTGCGCGTCCGGTGAAGTGCGTGCCCTGGTCTGAGTCTAAACATTTTGAATTGACCTGCAGGGTCCAAGGCTTTTTACAAAGTGAAAGGTTAGGGTTTCTTCTACTCTTTGTGTGAAGAAATGATTCCTGACATTATCCTTTTGCTGTCTGGCTTTAATTTTACACAGTCTTGCTCTTGATTCTCCTGCCAGAGGAAATCGTTTCTCTCTGTCTGCCCTTTCAACTCTTTTAATTATCTTAAACAATCCAATTAAATCACCCTTCATCACCTTCATTGTATGGAGTATTTGGGTCTAATCAATGTGGAATTCA
>NC_057721.1:14245014-14384379 GCF_004010195.1 Chiloscyllium plagiosum
GCAAGGAAGGCGCTAAAACCGGGCTCAACGTACAATGGGGTCCCCTAACTCCCACTGCAGAGGTCAACCAGGAAGACTTGTTTGGTCGGTTTTTAAACAGGGGGGTCAATCTGTCAGGGTCTCGTACCTAAAGTCATCAGTCCAAGGATAGTCCGTCAGTCACAGTAGCACATTGACAATAAACGACAATAATAATAATCACGGACACTTTTACTAATAATCCGCGACCCCAATCGCCCACCCGCGAAGGATCACTCACACACACACACACACAGAGTACTCTACCGTTACACGACTGCCGGACTCACTCTGTTCACAGGTTCAGATAACGGCCGGCAGTGAAGTCCCTTGCGGGGCACTGGGAGACTTTTATGCGAGAAGTAAAAGAGTAAAGATACTCCCCCAGTGCTGTCGCAGGGATCCAGCAGCCGTCGTTAACCAGGACGAAGCCCCCAATTGTTAGCGCGGATGAAATAATATCAGTCCGAGCCCAGAGTGCAGTTCAACAATCGGTAACGTTTATTGCTACAGTAACGCTGGCGGAGACCAACCGAGGTCCGAATCTCAGCTGCTCTGCTGTTCCCGTGCGCAGCTTCATATTATATACTTTTAGTTGTCAGAATGTGTGGAATTTGAGGATGAATGGGATGATAGTTCCCCATCATCACTGGAGTAGGTGCAAACAGTATGTTTCGAATTAGATTTTTAGATTACTTACAATGTGGAAACAGGCCCTTCGGCCCAACAAGTCCACACCGACCCGCCGAAGCGCAACCCACCCAAAGCCCTACCCCTACCCCTTACCTAACACTACGGGCAATTTTGCATGGCCAATTCACCTGATCTGCACATCTTTGGACTGTGGGAGGAAACCGGAGGAAACCCAAGCAGACACGGGGAGAACATGCAAACTCCACACAGTCAGTCGCCTGAGGCGGGAATTGAACCTGGGTCTCTGGCGCTGTGAGGCAGCAGTGCTAACCACTGTGCCACCGTGCCGTCCCAGGAGAGTTGCAGGGCACGCACAATAGGGTGCTAATTGGTTTATGTAAAACGGGTCCGGGTATTATCTGCTTGTCTCTCTCTGTGATGGCAGGGGTTAGCACCCCCCTTTGTTCCCTTGGGGTGTTGGTGTGTATTGGTCTGTCTGTTCCTGTCTGGTGGATGCCTGTCCTTTGTGTCAGGGTGGCTCCGTATCGATGGGTATGGGTGTGTTTCAGTCAGTCTCTTGATGTGATTAGGAGATGGGTTTCCATATTAATTAATTCCGGAGTTTTGGTCCATGAGTCATGGGTAGTGTTGGTCTAGTGTGGATTTTATCTGTCCTCTGTCTCCGATCTCCCGGTCATGTGGGCGGACCGGCAGCTGCTGAGATCTGTGGGTTTAAGGCTGTGACTGCTGTTTAAAACACAAAATGAATTCTTATCATTTCCTGATGTAGGCAGAGTCCCGTGGCAAAAGCAGGGCGGCTCTGATGCCCGCTTGCAGTTGTTACTGTAATACAAGATTAAAAGCACTAAACACTACTTTTGTTGGCAATTTATAGTCTAAGCAACAAGAACTTTTCAATTTTAATTTTAGCTCAACTGAGAACATTCAATTCTCTCAAATTCAGTGCAAAATGATTTTTAGTTCCTGAGGGGTAACTCTGTTTCTTTACTTTCTTAGACTGGCAACTTACAACCTCAGAGCTATCTCCCACAATCAGGAGTTCCTCGAGATTCCTCCTCCAGCACAAGTTATGCAAATCTTCATGACTCTTTGACTCCTCACTAATTTGGTCTTTCCAATCCGAGCTGAAACTCCATCCTTCTTTTCTGTCTGGTAAGTAGTAAACGCTTATGCCCTCTAGCCACTCTCTTCCTCTCTCCATCCCTGCCAAAGCACCAAAATATCCTTGGATTTTCAGAGCTGTCTTAGAAAACCAAAGCACAAAAAGGAAAAGGCAAGACAGATTAGATTCCCTACGGTATGAAAACTGGCTCTTTGGCCCAACATGTCCACACTGGCCCTCTGAAGAGTAACCCACCCAGACCCATTCCCCTACCCTACCCTATATTTACCCCGAACTAATGCACCTAACACTATGGGCAATTTTGCATGGCCAATTCACCTGACCTGCACATATTTGGAGTGTGGGAGGAAACTGGAGCACCCAGAAGAGACCCACGAAGACACAGGGAGAATGTACAAACTCCACACAGACAGTCACCCAAGGCTGGAATTCAAACCCGGATCCCTGGCACTGTGAGGCAGCAGTGGTAATCATAGAGCCACCGCACCACCTATACAGGGATGCTGTGATCATCCAGGTAAGCTGAGAGTGAGTATGTGCTTTGACAATGAGTGAAGAGCTCAAAGGTGCAGTCTGATCCAGTCTGTGAGATGGCTATTTCGCTATCTAGCATTATAATGATAGTACAGCACAGTACAGCATTGAAGTGAGGAAGTGTCGAAGCTTCCTGTAAATGAATCAGATGTGCCATGATCATTGTTAGAGGCTGGCATACATTAGATGCCAATGTCCATTGGATTTGGGGTATGTCGTTAGTAGTATTGAAGCATGCTCTGAGGTCTTGGTGTATGGTTTCCAATGTGGAGGTCAAACAGCAAGTTGAACCAGCCAGGTTTCTGTTCTGGTTTCCTTGTTGAGTTTGTTCAACGTTCAGCTTATTTTGAAAGTCTGGTAAAATGGGAGGTTGAATATTAGTGAGGTGAGTTGTCACATTAACAGATGTTTAATATGCAATAATCCCCTTTAATTGGTACCTCTCTGAGTCGCTTGTGAAGATCGTAAAAGGTGGATTGAGATTATCTTGATGTTGAGATGGGCCTCACTGCACTATTCACCAGATTCTGCCACACAGCTGTCCATTACTTGCTTTGTTTAGACCCCCTATTAGATTCCACCCTCAGTCTTAAACTTCACCACTGTAAGACAATTGTGAGGAATGAGTGCGTTCTTATGATTTGGATTCCATTGCCTGAAAGTGTGATGGAAACACATTTGTTGCTAATAGGGAAATAGAGCATAAGATCCACGAGCAATAGGAGGCAATTCAGCCCTTGAGCCAGCATCACTATTTAATATGATCAAATAATGTACTCCCATGGCCATGAGGAAACAGCTTGGCACAGAATAATTGGGCATCTCTTCAAAAGAGTAGGCACAGGCTTAATGAACTCAATGACCTCCTTCTGTATTACAATGCCTTGTGATTCTAGAAACATATCTATTTCGCCAACTATCAAACAGGTTAGGTGGCTCACCACTCAGTCACCTCCCAATCACCTTGTTTAGTGCCTTCCTATTGGGTTTCCCTTCACTTGATTTTCCACCCCCACCACTATCTCTCAAGGTAAAGTTACCAAAGTCCTACCAGACCATAGAACTTCTCTCTCATTAGTGGGAGTTGACTAGTGGTGGTTTAACCTAAGAAACACTATCCCTCAGGTAAAAGGAGAACTTGAGAAGATGACCTCACCCATTAAAGGAATTGAACCTCCAGTGTTGGCATCCGTCAGCATCACAAATCAGCTAACCAACCCCCTTCCCAACCATGACAAAATCCAATAAGCACATAAAATTTACTTTGAAGCTTTATAAAGCCAGAAACAATATCTGCCTGCCTTATGTCACTACCTTTAAATGGTAATTTCTACTTATAGCTCCTAGCCAGCTTTTTTCTGTCAGCTAATAAGCTGGCTGATGGAGAAAGGCCAAAATCTTGCTGAGTACTTGCACTTTTTATCCAAATAAACATATGCTCTCACTCAGTAAATCAAAGTCCATCATTTCTGTGCTGTAGAATCCAATTTGAGCAAGGTAATCAGCCATTCCCAGCATAGATCTCGCACCAAGTGCAAATTTGGGCTAATATGTTGTTGTTCATAGTATTAATCTTCCATACATATAACTATAAAAAGAAATTAGAATGGACTGGTGGCGGTAAAGCTTTATGATCTTATTATATTTAGTGATTTTACCCAGCTCAAACCTAAGAGTTTCCAGTGTTAATTGAAAGGATTCCATTTTAACTTCTGTGGCATTAATTATTATTTTGTTTTCCCTTTCTTGAGGTTAGCAGCTGAGAAATAACTTGCTTCATAGCTGCCCTACAGCTTTTACCTATTGTCTATACAGGTCCTTACTGATTTGATAACTTGAGCTCTAACTAGAACGAATGAAGGTGTTAGACATATTTCCTTGAGTATCTCAGAATGCTGGAGCTTAAATGAGAAGATGGAGGATCAATAACAGGTAAGTTTGAAGGAAGTATCTTTTCTTGTGGACGAATTCAGCACAAGGGCTTTATTAATGAAATTAGATCGAGGCATTTAAGAATGAAAACTATTAAATCTGGAAATTTTATAACATTATTACATTTTAGGATTGTATCTTTTGCTTTATAACATTATCGCATTGCCATACATCAATATATTTATATGTGTGCTAGCAATGAAATACACATTTAAGATATGATTTCAGATAACTGACAAAGGAATTAAAGGGAAAATGAGAACAAAAATGTTATTTAGCTAATTATTTCAATCTGAAATGCACTGTCTGACAGGGTTGTGGAACAAATTCAACAGTAACTTTCAAAAGGCAATTGATATTGTCGTGACTCATTGGGGTAGCGTGTTGGAAATCAAGCCCCATTAATCCCGGTCATCACAAACGTTAAAGATTTTAAAAGGTATGCAAAGATTCCCCAATTCACCTGACTTTCAGGTCAGGGTGACAGGCAGTGTGGACCATGTTACTATACCGAACAAGAATTATGACCTATCACAAGTAAATAGATGTGAAACACTGACACACCCACACCCCTCCCACACATATGGGCACACATCCCTCCCACACAACACACACACACACACACACACACGGACACGGACACCCCTCCCTACAGTACACACACACACACGCACAGGCATACTCCTCCCACACATATCCTTCCCACACACACAGATCCCTACTACACACACAACCCTCCCACACACAGATCCCTATCCCCCCCATCCCACTCACCAAACACACTCATGTACTACACATAAAGACAAGTACATACACAAATACATTGTGGATAGAAGAAAAGACTGGATTCCTGTTCCCAGGTTTGTTTAGATGAATGTGAAGATTCTTGTGCTGGTCAGGCCATTGCTTCTCCAACTTCGTTCTCCAGATGTTTTCATTGGCTTGCAGGAGGTACAGGGCCTGGTGCATACTTATGAAAAATCTCCAACTTATTAATTAAGAGTCAATTAAGAGACAGGAGAATAAATAAACTGGTTTCCTTTAGGCTTAAAGTAAGTTTTACAGCAGAGAGCAGAAAGACTTGCTAAGCAAGTGTAGGTCTGAAGGCTTCTCTTTATCTTGCTGATAGCTGCAAACTGTTCAGCTTTAAGAACCAGTCACTTAGATGTTGGCAGGCAGAAGCCATTGACATCGATAACTGGCCAATGGTCCATAGACTAATCAGCTGCTTGTTGACGGCTGACTCCATTTTTGCACACCCCGCAGCTCCAGTTTGTCTGCAAACTATACTTCAGTTATTGTTCAAACAAGCAGCTATAGAAATGGTGCTTACAATGAGAATCAGGTATCAACACACGTGGCAATCCTCCAGCAATCGTTGGTTTTAAAACAGTTCTTTTCTTGTTTCAGTCTGCAATTAAAAGTACAGAAAATAAAATAGACAGTTTTTGCAATAATATATATGAAAAGAAAATAAAGTAGGGTTTTGGGGAGAGGACAGAGTGGGACTAATTAAGTACTCTTTCAAAGAGTTGGAACAGGTACAAAGGGACAAATGGTTCTCTTTTGTTCTATGATTTCAGGCCAAAAATTGATGGAGTGAAGGTGTTTGAGGGCCGGAATTTTACAAAAGAGCACATAAATTAGGAGCAGGAGTAGATATTGGCTCATCAAGCCCTTTAATAAGATCATGGCTAATCTGATGGTATACTCAGCTCCACCTTCTGACTTATCTCATATCGCCTTTGACTCCCTTGCCAATCAAAATAACCTTTGACTTTCTTCTTAATCAGAGTAATGCTGGAAGTTTAAATTGTCTCTCGGGACTGGAATGATACCAGTTCTCCTTCTAAAATAGTACTCCTGGCTGGAATGTTAATGTTCCTGAGCTTCCAAGGAGTACTGCCTTTTTTTTAAAGCAATGTTGGTGGTAAGGGGAGGTCAGCCAGGAACGTGTTTGTCTTCAATTAATGTCCATGAAGATGCTTGAGAAGCCTTAATAATGTGCCGGGGATGCCAGAAAGAGATTTTTAATTCAGAAGTTGTCAAACCCAAACAGTCTGGGTGCATGTTAATGTACAACTTTGGGATTCAATGAGGCAAGAAATATTTATGGCAGAAATATTTTTGCTACTAATGATTCTTGTGTAAGATTGAAGGCACATTACGAAACCAGCTGATAACACAAATTTTGGAAGTTGCTGTGAACTGAGAGAAGTGATATGTTTCAGGAAGAAACAGCCAGACAAGGAAAATGGGCAGACAAGTGGCAGATGGGTTTTATTTCAGAGAGTTGAAAAATGATACATTTTGATAGAAAGAATGAGGAGAAGAAATATGAATTAAAGAGTATAATTCTAAATGGGGTTCACGAACAGTGGAACCTGTGCTGAAATGTACACAAATCATGGAAAGTGGCAGGGCTGGCTAACAGAGCGGATAAAAAGGCATCCAGCATTAGTGCAAAAGCAGGGAAATAATGGTAGACCTTTATTAAGACTTTGGTTCAGCTTTAGCTTGTGTATTGTGTGCAGTTCAAGTTCATTAAAGATGAATTTTTTTAAAAGACCATAATGGCTTTCCTTAATTAATCCAAACTATCTGAACAACTGTTGACTTTGTCGTGGATTTGGATTCCGAAAAGCTTCTTCCAACTGAGGTTAAAAGGATGGATCTGTCATTGCTGGGCTCACTCCATATCCATTCACAACATGGGTGCAGAGGACACTGATTGAACATGAATGGTAAAAGAAGCAATAGTGACATTAGGGAAATCTATTTTTTGAGCAAGGGGTTAGCATCTGGAATGTTTAAGATTGTGGTGGAGGAAGATTCAACTGTGGTTTTCAAAGGGAATTAGATCATTATCTGAAAAGAAATGGGCTATGGACAAGTGGGACTAACTGAGTTTCTCTTGCAGAGAGAGCTGGCACAGGTATGAGTGGCTGAATGGCTTCCTTCTGTGCTGTAAATAGTCGATCATTCGATGATTTTGCTTTTAACCCATCATATGCATCATATCCCTGCACTATCATGGGCAAAACATTTCTCAAATGATTTAATTCCACAATGATTAGCTCAAAAACCTTGAGGAAATTCTTCCTAAACATCCAGGAACCAGAAATTTTTAATCTAGGGCATAAAATAACCCATTTTGCAAAATTATGTTCTTGGGGAGAATGCTCCACACAGAAAATTCATAGGTTTGCTCCTCATTAATTTCAATAGACATTTAACAAGCTCGAAAGGTCATTTATTTCTTCTGTTTATTGGATTTTTCATGAGGTTTTGTGGTGGTTGATCTAGTGCTGCTTTCTACTATAAATCTCTTATCATTGCTAATAGGTTCCCAGAGGAATTTCCTGTTTGTCACAATGTTTCGGTTGAAGCAATGTTGATAAGACACCAAAGTCATGCCATGCCAACCTGCAACTAGTTTTACAATCAAAATGTGCGTACTTTGCTTTGTTAGAGGATTTATGAATGTAGAGTTTGTAAGTAGCAATAGCAGTCATGATAATAAGTTGAAACTTTATTGCTCAAAGTCATGCCATGCCAACCTGCAACTAGTTTTACAATCAAAATGTGCGTACTTTGCTTTGTTAGAGGATTTATGAATGCATCTGTAGACCTCACTTTCTCCAGTCATGATAATAAGCATGAATAAATATGACAAGGTCTAAGAGTGGATGGATTCTTTGGAAACACATTAATCACATTGTGCCTTGTTTTTAGTCAAAGGTCACACAATACCAGGTTATAGTCCACCAGGTTTATTTGAAATCAACTTTTGGAGCGTTGGCCCTTTGTCACTTTACCTGATGAAGGAACAGCGCTCTGAAAGCTTGTGATTTCAAATAAACCTGTTGGACTGTAATTTGGTGTTGTGTGACTTTTGACCCAGTCCAACACAAGCAACTCCACATCATGGCATGTTTTTAGTGTTTCGTATTCACTAAGGAACACAGTACCACCTTTGATATACCAGCTGTTAAATGGAGCAGCTTTTTTGGTTAATTTCAGTCCAGTGCCTTCAGAAATTTGTCTTTTCCTCTTAAGGACATATTACAAATTTGTTTCCCATTGCTGTGAATCAGCTGGTGTTTAAAGGACTCGACAAAGTTTTTTTGGCTAATGCTGAGGTGTGTTACATTTTTTGGAGGGCATTCTATTGTGAGTTCTAGCGAATTTTCTGACCGTATCTTACCAAACTCAACTCATTAATTGCCTACCACACTCCTATGCTATCTGTCTCATCCAATTCTGGCATTATCTTACTGTGTACCCAGACAAACTTGCAACTCAGCGATATCCTGGAATTCACATCCCTCTTAATACCTAACACTGGCTCTGAATTTGAAAGGAAAGCAGTCCAGAGCAAGGCAGAATGACGTCACCATTTATGTGAAGAGCCTGATTGGCTGACTATGTCAAAACCTCTGGACTGGCATCAGTGGCTGCCCTTGGCTCACTGCGCTAGGACACCTGACCAACTTTGCTCTCTTACCCCCCACCCTCCCTTGACTTGACTGAGGCTTCTTGACAACCTTGTCAAGCTTCCTCGCTTTGAGTCTGCACTAATCGACAAGAAAAGACAGAAGTATTATGGCCTGGTACCTGTGACTGAGAGCTACAAAAAGGCAAGGCACTGCAAGGCAGGGAAGCTCTGAGGATCCAGATAAAATTAAATTGACTGAGCACTGGTCTGGTCCATGAGCTGGGTGTGTGCCCATGAGCACAGAGTATCCTTGCTGCAGGATTACAAAAAGAGTTACTAGCGCAACCTGAGGTGCAGCATTGAAATACAAAGATGTCCCGTCAATGGAGCAGAAATGTGCCACGAGGATTCTTAGAGGTTGGTACAAATCGAATGCTAATATCCATGGAAATGGCGTGTTGTGTGGGTTATACTCGTGGAGTGTATCTTGAGATGTTGGTGGCCATTGGCAGTTACCTGCTTTGATTTCTAAGTTGAGCCTTGCCAATGTTTAGCTTGTTTGGCATTGTTGGTGATATAGGGAGATGAATGTTAATGAGGCAACTTGGGCTGTTAACAAGGTGTTCACCAAGCAATAATCCTGTTTAAGTGGGAACTCACTGCGGTCTAGCAGCAAGCTCGCTGTGACATTAATGGGAAAGTGTAAAACTGGAACGAAGTGCTCCTGGCCTCGAGGTTGACCTCCCTGGACTTCTTAATACATTGTGGCACAAACTTCTTCAAGAGCTCTTATCACTCAGACCCCGATTAGATTCTGCCCAGAGTTTCCAAGAGGATGTGCAATACCCAAGTCAAAATTCACTTTTGAAGATTCAATGCACTGCCTTTTTGATTGTTTCATCTTTGCCCTCTCTTCCCTGAACCGTCTCAAGCTAAAACAGCTAATGAGAATTTCTAAATTTGTTTTCCCCTCAAAAGTTCTTAAACTTCCTTTCAGTTGCAATCTGTCATTTTTCACTTGACACTGATCCCATTCAAGTTAAAAATACTCACAGAATTAGAAAACAATATGGCAGCACTGAGATACAAATTTGATGTCTTTCATGTGTGTTGGGATTCATTTCTGTACTTTTAATTTTTCATGTGTGTTTTTCTTTTCAAAACATCACAAAAAATGTGGAGTTGCAAAAGATCATTGAGAAACCTCCAATTGTGTTCCCAAGATATAAAATGAAATCAAATGACTGGAAATGAATAGGGCTGCTTGAACATTTTGGCGTGCAGTAATAGTTACGTTACAAAGTAGTTTGCTGACAAGTTGAGTGTCTTTAGACTGCACTTTTTGGGTTTTATCAGACTGCCTGAACATGGGATGGCAGGCAGCAGTGTTATTCACTCAAATGTATGCTCATTGAAAAGATTATTAACTAATGAGGGAGGTGGCACATTTCTGAGATCTAACAGAGTCTGTTATGTTGTCGCCCATTTAAATAATTTCACATGTATTTAGACTGACTTTGGACAAAAATGACTCACCTTTAGCTACAGAGATCTGAAGGATGAGCCTTTCCAGCGATATTTAGGCTTTTTTGGTGCTTGCAACTACGTCTCAAAAGCTATAATACATAATATGATAACATGAAGTAATAGAAGGTGAAATGGTCTTCTTGGCCAAACATAAGTGATTTTATTTTGTTCCTTTAGTAAGTATGGTGTGGTAGTTTGAGTTCACCATATTCTGTCGTGTTTATTGATGTTTTTTCCATCTCGAGAATGAATGCATTGAAACAGGCTTCATCGATTGCCTTTTGACTCCAATGAGCTATGTGTTTTATCAAGAGACAGACCAATCGGAGTAGCATGCTTTAATAGTACTGGGTGTCAGCAGATACTCAAAACTGACATTGTCTTGCAATACTAAAGGTATTCTTTATTGATCAAGGTTCTGTGATTCAGGATCAATATAAAATCTTTAGAGGAGATTTAATCAATATGTGGATGAGCTCCTGAAGCATGCAATGGTGTAACTGTGACCTCAATAGTCATATGGCAGGTCTCACCTAGATATTTGCAATGAGTGCAGCTCAGAGCAAGGAGCCTACTTGCATTATTACTGTATGCAAATTGTTAATAAATATTATTTGGTAAAAACCTCCTAGTCAGAACTGAGGTTATATGAAGAATACTAAAATAAAACCCATCTATTCTCATGGGTCAAGTTGTTATTTTGAAATCCAAGGCCAGTATGAAAAGAGAAGCAATTACTCTGGCCTATCCTGCATCTCAAGCATCTCACTGTTGTGTGTTGAATTTTGTCATACACAAAACATTATTTCATAAGTGCTGCTGCTGAAAAAGTAAAGATGGTTTTGAAAACTAGGGGAGGGGAGAACAAACCCTAATGCATAGACTTACAACTGTGCGCAGAAACTTTCCAAACAAGATTGTGAAATGAACTACAGCTATAGTGGAAGAAAGCTGAAAATATGTTGCTGGAAAAGTGCAGCAGCTCAGGCAGCATCCAAGGAACAGGAGAATCCACGTTTTGGGCATGAGCCCTAAGGGCTCCTGCTCCTTGGATGCTGCCTGACCTGCTGCGCTTTTCCAGCAACACATTTTCAGCTCTGATCTCCAGCATCTGCAGTCCTCACTTTCTCCTATAGTGGAAGAAAAGCAAGTATCTTGAGTTGAGGAAATTATTCAATGGTTTTCACATATTCATCTAAAGATCACTTATAGCAGTTCTATCATAGAATGCTTCTGAAATGGATATGAAGTTTCTGTTTTCTCTGTTCTATTTAGAAGTCCAATGAAACTAAATCGATTTTACTCTATTTTTATCATGAAAAATGGCAATTATATGGGGGCCCAGTACATTGATGTCCCTTAATAGCTTTCAAAACCCAGATGCATTAGCTTGCTGAATAGAGTGATAGAGTCAAAGAAATATACAACTTGTAAACAATTTGAGTAAATTTTATGTCTTTCGTGATGAAGGAGTGGGTCACCATAGAACAGATACAGTACAGAAGACTGATCCTTTCAATAGGTAATTGCAGCAGTATGATGATCGATTGTTGTAAATTGCTATAGGGGATGTGATGTTAAAACAACAGGGAAGCAAAACCTCATTAATGTGATGAAGTCTCTTAGATCTATTAACCCCAATAAGGTGCCAAAATAGCTGTCCTGAACCTTTTGCAATACAGTTGTAATCCCATTATTGTATTACACAGGGACTGAGGAGGTCAGTAAGGAAAATCTGCAAAGAAATAACAACAATAAATGGGTACAGTGGTCACTTCTACTGATTAAAGTATAGATGGGAGGCAGTGACACAATGGTGATGTCGCTTGACTAATAACCTGGAAGCACAGGCTAATGTTGTGGAGATATAGGTTTGAATCTCATCATGCAGATTGTGAAGTTTGAGTTCAGTTTTTTTTTAAAAACACTCATTATTGGTCCAATGGCACCATGTAACCATTGTCAATTGCCATAAGAATGCACTAATGTCCTTTAGGAAAGGAAATCTGTCTTCCCTACTTGCTTGGGTCTACATGTGACTCCAGACCCACAGCAATGTAGTTGATTCTCAACTTCCCTCTGGGCAATTAGGGATAAGCAATTAATGTCAGTCTAGTTCGTGAATACCCCATGAATAATTAATAAATAAAAACTTAATTAAAATTCTAATTGATTCAATTCTTGATAAACATTGACAGTGGTTTGCTGTTGTATGCTAATTCCAAAAAAAAATACATTTAACTATAACTAAAAAATGGGTTCCCAAGCAATTTGTAAGAATTTCTCATGATTCCGCATAGCAAAATAAAGTCTCATGAAGAAGACTTGGTATTATGTGTTTGCTAGCCTTTAGTTGGACGATCAGTAATACTGTTGTAGATATGTTTGTTTTCTCGAAAGTTGAAATTGCAACAGTTTCCTGATCACCTCCCAGCTATATCCTCTTCAAACCTGAACTTATTCAAAATACTCTTGTCCATATCAAGTCCCATTCATCTGTCAGCCCCTATGCTGCTGAGCAATGTGAACTCTCAGCCTAGCAATGCCCTAAATTAATTTAACATTCTCAAAATCAGCTTCAATCCAATTCATGTCTTCCTTCACTTTACATTTCTGTAAGCTCTACCAGCCTTACAATCTTCCCAGAACTCTGCTCCTTCAAGCCTGATCTTTTTTTTCTCCAATCTTCATTGTTCCACTGGCAGTGCCTTCAGCTGTCTAGGCCCTAAACTCTCTGGTCAAATGTGAAAGGGGAGTATATTAGAAAGGTGATGAGGAGCTTGCCATGCAGTTGGAGAGCCAATGAGAGCCCTTGTTTCCTCATTTGGAGAAGGCCTAACATATTAAGTGTCCCACAGGTAATTAATTAGCCAGTGACTTGCCTTCCTTGGGATAGATGACCCCAGGGGTGGAAACCCCACCCCCTCAGTGGCTCCCAGACAATTGAGAACCAGCAGCTATCCATTTCAGGGAGTGCCAAGAGGGGAGAGATGGCAACTGCATGCAATATACAGAGGGAGAGACCAAGAGACTTTAAATTTCCCTATCGGCCCCAGTGGAAATTGACTGTAGATGCTGGAATTCAAAGCAGACAGGCAGTAAGCTGGAAGAACACAGCAAGGCAGGCAACATCAGGAGGTGGAGAAGTCGACGTTTCAGGTGTAACCCATCTTCAGGACTAGGGATGGGTGTAGGGGGAGGTGGGGGCAGGGTGGTGAGGTGGGGATAGGTAGAGGGTACGACCTGGTTGATCAATGGGAGGAATGAATCTGGTTGGTGGCAGGGAGCAGTGGAAGGGAGGGGGAAGGGCTGGAAAGGGAGTTGGGGAATGGGGTGGGAGGTTATTTGAAATTGGAGAACTCAATGTTGAGTCCTCTGGGCTGTAAGGTGCCCAGGTGGAAGATAAGATGTTGTTCCACCAATTGGAGCTGTGGCTTGTTTTGGCAGTGGAGGAGGCCAAGGATGGTTATCAGGTGCTCCCGATGTCGTCTTCTCTGCATTGGGGAGACTGAATGTAAACTCAGGCTACGGCTCACCTAGCATCACAGCTGGGTCTACAGGGGCCGACTGGACCTTCCAGTCACTGCCCATTTCAATTCCCCTTCCCACTCCCTTTTCAACATGATCATCCTTGGCCTCCTCCATTGCCAAAACAAACCACAGCTCCTATTGTTTGAGCAACGCCATATCTTCCGCCTGGGCACCCTACAGCCTGGACGATTCAACATTGAGCTCTCCAATTTCAAATAACCTCCCTCCCCATCCCCCAACTCCCTTCCCAGTCTCTCCCCCTCCCTTCCACTGCTCCCTGCCACCCACCTATCACTACCGCACCACCCCTGTCCCCCACCCACTTTATCTGCAGCTCCCCCCACACCCACCCCCAGGCCTGAAGAATAATTACACCTAAAATGTCGACTTCTGCACCTCCTGATACTGCCTGGCTTGTTGTGTTCTTCCAGCATCATGCCTGTCTACCAGTGGAAATTGAACCCATATCCTCAGAGTATGATCCTAGGCCTGCAGTGTACTGGTACAGTGACATTATCATGATGCCTCCACTACTTTGTCTCATTGCTCACTTGTTGATGCTGTTGGAGAATAATCAATAAAAAGGTATCTGTACCACAAAGGCCATTGTTAGTAAACTGTTAAGTATTCCCATGTTGATGTTAATTTATCATATCATTACAACAGCTTATATTTTCATAGCACTTTTAACAAGGCTCTTAACAAGTCTCAAGGTGCTTCACAGGAATGTCAAAAAGCAAAACTTAGCACCAAGCTAAATGAGGTGATACTTGGATATATGAGAGCAGAAGAAATAGGTGCAAAAATACTCTATTCAGCTTGCTCTGCCTTTCAGTAGGCCCAAAGCTAATTTGATTTTGGTGTCTGCTTCAATTTTCTGACTGTAACTTGTAAGCGATGACTCTTATCTAGATCAAAAAGCTTTCTGAACTCAACCTTGAGCATATTCAGCTATAAATATCCACAACTCTCTGAGGTGGAGACTTCCAGAGGTTGATTGGCCTGTGGGAGAAGATGTCTCTCCTCATCCTCCTCATAGGTGGATGACTTTTTTTTCTTAAAGTATGCACCTTAGCTCTAGAAGCCCCAGTGAGCAGGTACATCGTCTCAGTAGAAATGAATAGAACTTAATTCAAATAAAGCCCCTGATAGCAGAATTTTGAATTTACTCAAGTGTGTTGAGGGTGGAAAGTGAGACACCACTATGGCTGCATCGGAACAGTCAGGTCTAGAGAAAACAAGGGCTTTTAATGAAGTTTTCAGCAGCAGATGAGCTGAGGTGGAGGGCGAAGTCTATTGGTGATGCTGAGGTGCAAATAGGAAATCTTAATGATATGTGATTAAAAGTTCAAGTCAGAAGAGTATTTGACACTTAGGTTACAAACTGTCTAATTTAGATGCAGAGAGTTTCAGGGGAAATGGGTGGAGTCAGCAGTGAGCAAATGGCAGTTATGACCAGGACAAAGCCAATGGCTGTAATCTTCCCAATATTTAACTGAGGGAAAAATATCTGCTGATCCAGTACTGGATGTTAGATAAGTGGTCTGTTAATTTAGAGAGAGTAAAGTAGTGGAGAAAGATGGTAGTGCTGAGATAGAACTGGGTGTGGTCAGCGTGCACACAGGACCTCAATGCTATGGTTTTGAATGATATTATTGAGAGGTAGCAAATTAGTGAGAAGTATGGTGATCTAAAAAGCATGGCATTGTAGTCAAGCAGTGTTTGTTGGATTACAGATGCTTCAATTAATAGCCAAAGACTAAATAATAAATTCTTTGTGCTGATGACAATGATAAGGTTCAGTTGGTATGGCTATTGTTTGATGGATATACTGCCTCATTAACTTCTTTTCAAGTTTGTAAAGGACTGACAAAAGTCAGTTACAAATTTGGTGTTGTCCAGATTTGATGGAATTCATCATTATTCAGTGTAATGATCATTCTGTTTGCAATTTGATGTATAATTAGATTGGAAAGATTTTGTGTTATGACACATATCTTTTTATACAGTGGTTACTTTCCACACAGCCTGTTTGCTTTATTGAAAGGTAATGCTCGTGATGAAAAGGTGTGTTGCACAGGCCAACCTTGTCATTCTTCATTTGAATGAAGATCAGAAGGTTCTAGGAATATTAAAATTCCATGATGCTGAATATTGATTGATACCAACAAAGGACAGAATTATCATTCAAATAATGGAGAAATGTAATTTAAAAGTCTTATTGCATAACCTTGAATTTAAAAGTGAACTTAAATACCCAGCGGAGGAGTAAATGAAAGGCTTTGTAAAAAAAACACAATCTGCTTTTTGAAGTATATAGATTGTAAAGTCCTGAAAGAATATTTAACACAATCATACCTCTTTGCTTCTTAACTTCGCTTGCCATAAGATCTGTTGAATTCTGATAAAGACAAATACGCTGCTCCTGTAGATTAGACCATATTGTCCAAATTTCTTTGCCTTACATTAACAAGTTGTTTCATCCCTATTTTTATTTATGTTCCTTGAACCACGCATAACTTCTTAGCTAAATGAGCAGTGAGCAGTCCTTGCCTGGAATCTTGCCAAATTTATATTTTTTTAATTGATATGTTATGGCCAAAGCTCTGAAAGGTCACGTTAAAAACACAGAAAAAATGAGACATAAGCAGATGCTACCTGCAAAATATTTTTCTACTATATAAAACATTCAGAAGAAGAAACCTGACAATATATTGAGCCATATACATCGATAAAGGGGAAGCAATGAATATAATATATTTGGATTTTCTGAAGGCACTTGACAAAGCAGATCTAATAAGAGCCCATGGTGGACATATTGTATGGCAAGAGGATTTGTGAACTAATAGAAGACAGAGAGTAGGGATTAGGACACATTTTCAGGATGGCAATCTGTAACTAGTGGAGTGCCACAGGGATCAGTGCTGGGGCCACAATTATTTTATTAATGGCTTGGATGAGGAAAGTGAATGTACTTTTGCAGATAACACAAAATAGGTGGAAAGACAAGTGGTGAGGATGACACAAAGAGACGTTTTGAGGGATACAGGCTGGTTAAGTGAGTGGGAAAAATTTGGCAGATGGAATATAATGTGCGAAAATGTGAGGTTATGCATTTTGGTTGGAACATTACAGAAACTGAACATTATTTAAATGGGGAAAAATGCAGAAATGCTACAGACAGAAGGATTTTGGAGTCTTCTTCAATGAATCAGTAAAAGCTTGCATCCAAATTCAGCAGGTCATAGGAAAGGCAAATGGAATGTTGGCCTTTTTTTCAAAGAAAATAGGGGTAGGCAGGTTTTGTCTAAGGCTCTATTTGGACTACAGCTGAAGTCTATGAACAGTTCGTGGGTCCCTTACCGAAGGAGAGATACACTGGCATTGGAGACAATCTTGAGAAGATTCGCTAGGCTGATACCAGGTATGGAGGAACTGTCTCCTGGGGAAGAATTATGTCAGTTCTGCCTGTATTCATTGAAATTTAGAAGAACGAGAGGTGATCTTATTGAAATACATGAACCTTAGGGGACTTGGCAGGGTGGTTGCAAAAAGGTTGTTTCCCCTTGTGTAAGAGTTGAATTCTAGAAGGCATCATCTCAGAATAAGGGGCCATCCTAAAACAGGTGAGGAATAATTTCTTCTTTCAGAGGATAGTGTATCTGTGGAATTCTTTATCACACAGTGCTGTTGAGGACATGAGGAGAAAGATTTTTTATTCAGAAAGGGAATCAAGTATTTGAGGGAAAGTGCAGAAAAGTGGGGTTGAGGATTATCACATCAGTCATGATCTTATAGGATGATGAAGCGGTGGCTTACTTCTGTCTTTATAATCTCATAGATGTATCAAAATTGCAGCAATCAGTTGTGATTCACAGGGACTGCTTTGTGATCCATATTTTTTATCTAGTTACAAATGATGGGGGAATATTACAACCTGTGTTATAAACTAAGCTCTTTAGACAGTCATGTAACTTGTTTTGTTCTAATATATATCCAAAACCCTATAGGAAGTTATTATCAAATCTACTTCCAACACAATTTTGGCCTGTGTGTTCTATATAAAACAGCTTACCGGGTATTTTCTTTCCCCCTGTAGCCTTGGATCCTTTAAGACTGTTGTGACAAATGTACAGAGGTACTGGCCAATGTTATTTATTGGGTTAAGTAATTTGCATCATGTAAGCATCCAGAATGAAATGAAGTATGATGGAATAGTGGGAAATAAAATGATGTTGATTCAAGCTAGGCACAGCATTACACTTTATTGTACAATACAGTTGCTACTACAAGTGTACAAAGCTAAATGGAAGTAGCATTCACAGTATCAGAAGAACCCATAAGATGCACAATCCTAGAAATTCCTAATTGAATTAGAATTCCTACAGTGTGGAAACAGGCTCTTCGGCCCAACAAGTCCACATTGACCCTCCGAACAGTAACCCACCCAGACCCATTCCCAATGTTCACCCCTGACTATGGGCAATTTAGCATGGCCAATTGACCTAACCTGCACATCTTTGGATTGTGGGAGGAAACTGGAGCACCTGGAGGAAACCCACGCAGACACGGGGAGAATGTGCAAACTCCACACAGACAGTTTCCTAAGGCTGGAATTGAATCTGGGTCCCTGGTGCTGTGAGGCAGCAGTGCTAACCACTGAGCCGCCGTGCCATCCATATTTGGTTAAATTAATCAACTTTTAGCACATAAATATTAGTTACTAATTATTTTCAGTGAGTAAATACTTCTAAGTACAATATTTTAAATAAATTTGAGTTGCAGAACACAACTGAGATGTTTTTGTGAAATTAGATTTCAGTGCCCTTTACCTTTTATTTATCCTGCATGCAAGACAGAGCTATCTGAAGAGGTCTGGGAAAAACTATCTATCAAAATGCCCTTTGCAGGTTTTCCCCTGGCATTGCAGGTTGATGTCTCAATATTGGTTTGAATAATGTGGTAAATGATGGTTGCTCGCTGTAAATTACACTTGTACTTCCCATAGATTTTCAGGGGATTTTCACACTGCAATTTGAGGTAATTAGAATTATTTATCATCCAGGTTGTTCTGTAGAAACTGCATTCCCTGCAGGTGATCAGAACCCTGTGCGAATGGGGTAGAATGTGCCTTCTCAACTAATTAGAGTAAGGAATCCTTATTGATACAAGCCTCATTGTTACAGCTAACCTGAGAAGGTAACTTTTAAAAAAAGGTTTTGTGATTTACACATGAAAGAAGTGAAACTATCATGGTATTCAAACAGATGAAAGACTCAACAGACAATCAAGGAATTTTTCAATGTATAATTTCAGTTACATCACACTGTAAATTTTTGCTATAAATTCTGTGTTTTAGGATTGAGCCCTCCACTATCACCTGATGAAGGAGTGACACTCCGAAAGCTAGGATGCTTCCAATTAAACTTGTTGGACTATAACCTGGTGTTGTGTGATTTTTAACTACCTAAGTCAGTGTTGGTCAGAATATTTAAGTCAATTTCAAATTATGTACTGAAAGCAAAATGAAAGAGGGAAAGAAAGTGGGAATTAATAAAGAGAAGAAAAAAAGAGAAAAAATAACAAATCTCCAGTCAAATCTGAAGGATTGTGTCTCCACATCCATTAACATCAAGTGCCAAATAGTTTGTTTGGCAGAAATTCAGACTCATCAAGCTATTTAAAACTCACTATTTGTTGAAAAGACATGTTCTAATTTTTCTGGAATATTTAGTGTGTACTTAATTGGTACATATCAACTTCATTCCAGTGCATGAACGTGAATGTGTGTTTCTTGGTGAGAATTTGGTATACAGGGGAGCAGGGCAAATCAGATAGCAACTTCCTGATTTCTACATATGTAGAAGCTGTCCAATTTGCCCCTGAAGACAATGATATTTTGGAATTCAGTCCATATCTATAACACCCACTGTGAGATCAAAAAGGAAAACCTATTGCTGCTATTGGGAAGTTCATAGAATGAAATAGCAAAGAAGAAGGCCATTTGGCCTATCGTATTTGTGGTGGTTCTTTAGTAGTGATTTTCAGTTGGTTCCACCTATGTACTCTTTCCCCATTGTCGTGCAACTTTGTTCTGTTCTAATACTTATACTAAATCCTTTAGAAAGTTACCATCAAATCTGCTTCCAACACAATCTTGGGCTGTGCATTCTATATAAAACAAAATAATTCTGGAAAGTGTGAAATAGATAAGTCCCTGGGCCGAATGGGATTTATGCTAGGATTCTCTGAGAAGCGAGGGAGGAGATTGCTGAGCCTTTGGCTTTGATCTTTATGTCGTCATTGTCTACAGGAATAGTGCCAGAAGACTGAAGGATAGCAAATGTTGTTCCCTTCTACAAGAAGGGAAGTAGAGACAACCCTGGTAATTATAGACCAGTGAGCCTTACTTCAGTTGTGGCTAAAGTGTTGGAAAAGGTTATAAGAGATAGGATTTATAATCATCGAGAAAGGAATAAGTTGATTAGAGATAGTCAACACAGTTTTGTGAAGGGTAGGTCATGCCTCACAAACCTTATTGAGTTATTTGAGAAGGTGACCAAACAGGTATATGAGGGTAAAGCAGTTGATGTGGTCCACATGGATTTCAGTAAGGAATTTGATAAGGTTCCCCACAGAAGGCTATCGCACAAAATATGGAGGCATGAGATTCAGGGTGATTTAGTGGTTTGGATCAGAAATTGGCTAACTGAAATAAGACAGAGGGTGGTGGTTGATGGGAAATGGTGTACTGCAAGGAACTGTTTTGGGGCCACTGCTGTCTGTCATTTTTTATAAATTACCTGAATTTAGGCGTAGCAGGAGGGTTAGTACATTTGTGGATAATACTAAGGTCAGTAGAATTGTGGATAGTGCCAAAGAATGTTGTAGGTTACAGTGGAGCATAGATAAGCTGCAGACCTGGGCTGACAGTTGGCTAATTGTGTTTAATGTGGAAAAGTGTGAGATGATTCACTTTGGAAGGAGCAACAGGAATGCAGAGTACTGGGCTCATGGTAGGATTCTTGGTAATGTAGATGAGCAGAGAGATCTTGGTGTCCATGTACATAGATCCTTGAAATTTGCCACCCAGGTTGATAGGGTTGTTAGGGAGGCATACAGTGTGTTTCTTTTATTAGTAGAGGGATTGAGTTTCAGAACTATGAGGTCATGTTGCAACTGTACAAAACTCTGATGCGACCGCACTTGGAGTATTGCGTACAATTGTGGTCACCATATAATAGGAAGGATGTGGAAGCTTTGGAAGGGGTTCAGAGGAGGTATACCAGATTGTTGCCTGGCATGAAGGGAAGGTCTTAACGAGGAGTGCCACAAGGATCGGTGCTGGGTCCTCTACTTTTTGTTATTTATATAAATACTTTGGATACGAGCATAAGAGGTATAGTTAGTAAGTTTGCAGATGACACCAAAATTCAGGTGTGGTGGACAGTGAAGAAGATTACCTCAGATTACAATGGGATCTTGATCAGATGGGCCAATGGGCTGAGAAGTGACAGATGGAGTTTAATTCAGATAAATGCGAGGTGCTGCATTTTGGGAAAGCAAATCTTAGCAGGACCTTACCATTACCTTACATTTAATGGTAAGGTCCTAGGGAGTGTTGCTGAACAAAGAGACCTTGGAGTGCAGGCTCATGGCTCCTTGAAAGTGGAGTTGCAGGTAGATAGGATAGTGAAGAAGGTGTTTGGAATGCTTTCCTTTATTGGTCAGAGTATTGAGTTCAGGAGTTGGGAGGTCATGTTGCAGCTGTACAGGACATTGGTTAGGCCACTGTTGGAATATTGTACGCAATTTTGGTCTCCTTCCTATCGGAAAAATGTTGTGAAACTTGAAAGGGTTCAGAAAAGATTTACAAGGATGTTACCAGTGTTGGAGGATTTGAAATTCGGGAGAGGCTGAATACGCTGGGCTATTTTCCCTGGAGCGTCGGAGGCTGAGGGGTGACCTTATTGAGGTTTACAAAATTATGAGGGGAGTGGATAGGATAAATTGACAAAGTCTTTTCCCTGGGATGGGGAAGTCCAGATCTAGAGTGCATAGTTTAGTGTGAGAGGGGAAAGATATAAAAGAGACCCAAGGGACAACCTTTTTACACAGAGGGTGGTACGTGTATGGAATGAGCTGCCAGAGGAAGTGGTGGAGGTTAGTACAATTGCAACAATTAAAAGACTTTTAGATGGGTATATGAATAGGAATGGTTTGGAGGGATATCGGCCGGGTACTGACAGGTGAGACTAGATTAGGTTGGGATATCAGGTTGGCATGGACAGGTTGGACCGAAGGGTCTGTTTCCTTGCTGTACCTTTCTATGATTCTATGACTCTATATCTTGGGAGGAGGAGGAGAGAAGTGTGTGGCTGGAGCACAGTGATCTTGTGTTTCAAGGCCCTTTAGATGTATAGCTGAGGTAATAAAACCATTGGTCTGTACAACGGGGAAGGTCAGACCATGCTGGAAGGCATTTGGCCCGGTGCCGATGTGGAACAGTTGCGTCTAAAATGCCCACCACATAGCTCTTTCAAGTCTCTTGCTACTACTTCAAAACATTTCAACTTAAATCACAATTCAACTAATTACTTGAGACACTATCCTGTCAAGGAAAGACGATTGAAATGACAGTGATAGGTCTGCTCATTTTATGTTTCTGTTCTAACTATTTTGATAGCATCACTGCCTTTCATACATTTATCATTGAATGTCATTTTCTACCGTGCAATTTCCATTATACATCAATGACTAAAGTATACCTTTACTTAGAGGGCAGTTCTGATTACCATAAGGAAAGCTGTCATGTTGTGTAGTGTTTTGAAATATGAAGCTTGCAATGCAACAAGAGCTTGACACTTCAAGTTTAGCTTGACAAGTATTTAGTTACCATTCTGCCGTGTGTAATCTGCAAAATTGTGGTTCATTGTTATTCAAACATGAAGGGCTGTTTAACGTTTGTGAGCAAATTCTGATCATGCAAACTACCTGGAGTGAATTCAATTTGTTATATCCGTAATTCAACAGGGCAGAGACAAATCTGATGAAAAATAAATTGTGAGCTGTCCAATTGTTCATCTAATTTCATGGCACAAGTCAAGTGAGATACTACCAAAAGAAGAAAAATCAAGAATCTGGACAAATGGCATGTAAGATTTAAGGAATAATAGATGGACATTGGGATTCAATTTTGATTCTGTCTTTTATAATGCTGTTTGCCACCCAGATTGTTAATGTGTGACCTCACTTGGCTCTCGCTGGTCTGAGTCTGACGCATTTTTCAGAAAATTAATGATAGTATTACAGGACACGTAGCAGAAACATTGGCTGTACAATAAGTGATTTTCTTTCAGTTGGTTATGTTCGCTGGAAATTTATGGACTGCTCAAGATTTCCTGATCCATGTCATTTACAGGTCAAAGATAATGGGGACAATTATCTCAAAATCTTTTCTTTCTTTCTGACGTTAAAAATTCAACATAAGAATCTGTAACACACAAATGATGTTTTAACTTTGTGAAAAATACATCAATGAGACAGTTGCTGTTATGAAAATGTCGGTTATTGCTCACACTTGTTGGCTAACTCCCTTCTCTCTGAGTCAGGCTACTGGTGGATTCAAGTGCCATTTCAAAGGCTGGCACACATAGTCTAACAGACACCGTTGAAATACTGAGGTAGTATTTCACTGCTGCAGGCACCTTTAACAAATGAAGTGTCAGACCAAAGCCCTTTCTGCCCCCTCAGGTGAGAGTAACAGTTCCCACTGCATAACAGCCCAACTTCTAATCAGCACATAACATCACCAAGAACAGATTTCTTTGTACTTTTGAGTCTTTGCTTGTGCAAGTTGGTTATAACAGCTATAGCTCTAAGGTCAGCTGTCAAAATATTAAGAATATCCTGATTTGGTGAACCATGCGGTGAAAAGCAAGTTCTTCTTGTGGCTGTGGCCTCTGTAGCTTTTTACAGATCTTGTTAGTTTCTGCGGCTTGTTAGCAAATGCTGTAGGGTTCTTGTGGTGCAATTGCCTCTACCTTTGAACCAGGAGACCTGAGTTCAAGTCACACCTGCACTTGAAGTGTATAATGATATCTCTGAATTGGTTGATTATAGAATGTTCAGGATTGTTTTGAATTTATCCATTATCTAGAGTTGCTTTATTAGTGTAAACTTGCTATTTTCTTCAGAGGTGCATGTAGGAGATACCTCATTGCTTGCAGTGTTGCAATTTGTTCTAACAAGTTGCCTAATATTCCTATTAAGAATTCCTTAAATAATGCCTTGGTGCCTTATTTCCCCTTTATAACCATCTCTTAACTACTTGTTGAGACTTTAATGGAAATATGTGATATAATGTTCTGTGACAATATAGAACAGAATGAAATGCTGCATTAATTTAACAGATTGCCTCTGACCTGAAAAGCCTACCTCCTGAATATAGATTTCCTCATGAATAGATTTCCTGTTTTATTATGCATACAGTATGTTGTACTCCCCTTTACTGCTTTCAATTTTCTTCTCAGACTAATTATCTTGCTAATGTTTGCCAGCATTAGATCATCAACACATTGCAAGTTATAATGTTTTATTTCAAAATTTCTGTTTTTCACTGGCATCATTATGTACTCAATTAAATACCTATTTTTCCTGCCATGTGCGCATTTGCAAATTAAGCAGAATGTGTCTTTATTTATGTAACAATTCAAAGCTTTTCATCCACGTTGAACTCTTTCCCAGCTTTGTCAAACATTCATTCACAGAAGCCATTGCGCATAGATTTTCCTTTCAACAGTTTTGTTCACTAGTATAAGATCTGCACAGATTTTTAGTGACCAATTGATTTTGTTACTGGAACTATACCTGCAAGGCAACTTGTAGGTTTTGTTCCAGGTGAAGCAACCACTTGTTGTAACATTGAGTTGACTTCTTGCATTAACTTGCTGCAAAAATGGGTGAGGGAGGTTTCTTGGGCTAAACAGACACCCAGGCTTGACTTCCAGATGGAAGGTCATGTGATAAGCTGTTTTCTGCATTCAAAGCCCTTTGACTAATTGTGCAAATTCAACCCAAAAATCTTTCAGCTTCTCTTGGTTTTCCAATGCCTCCACTTTTTAAAATTAACTGTAAATCACTCCAAGCTCTTCCACTTACAAGTGAAAATTCCTGATTCTGGATTACACGCAAGGTTTCTGTGATTTTGTTCTCTTTACATTTAAGTGTAGCAGTCCTATGTCCATGGTTTTAAGTTGGATGTCTCCTCACCCATGGACTTTTATACTGGATGTTTGGAGAAGATTTTGCTTTTGGCATAGTGCTTTGCTAGAAAGAACTGAAAACTCCAGCATCCAGTTTGAAACTTGTTTTGTATCCATCAACTGAAATTTATCCACTCCAAAATCTTCCCACTGGTCTTTGATAACATTTAGGAGTG
This sequence comes from Chiloscyllium plagiosum, assembly GCF_004010195.1. NCBI lineage: Eukaryota > Metazoa > Chordata > Chondrichthyes > Orectolobiformes > Hemiscylliidae > Chiloscyllium > Chiloscyllium plagiosum. The sequence goes on from NC_057721.1 coordinate 14,270,212, forward strand.
GTACACTGTGTCAATAACATCATTAATCTCGAATTATTGTTTCCATTTGTGGCTGTTCACTTTTAGTCTCTGAATTGGAGGTTGCCTGCTGTGTACAATGCTTCAGAATGGTCCATTTCATATCGAAGTGGCTCTCTGTATTTTTGGTGGGATAATTTTTGCGCTGATGCAGTCTTTTCCTACTATACTGAGAACATAGGGTTATGTAGGATGTTTCCTTGCCTACACCAGCACCTTTCTATTTTCCTGTTTCCATATAGCCATGCAGCCACTTCAGAGTCCCATAAATTGCACAGTCAGTTTATTTTCTTCACAAATGCTATCACCTTAAGTTACTCAAGTGTTTTGTTTTCAGCCCTCTGCTTGCCTGGCTAACAATGTCAACTCTCAACTCCAAATTCTGATCATGGCTGATCTAATACTCTCATAATGCTTTGGTCCTGGTTCATTCCATTTTTTTCGTGTTACTGTATTCTCAATTTTCTGCTAGCCAGTGTAACGTAGGAAACATTAACTCTGTACAGGCCAAGACTTTACATGAGGCTTCCTGAGAGAACCATCTCCTAGTAGTTTTGTGATTTTATAGCATGCTCCCTTCCAATGTAAACTATTTAATTTAACATATTCACATTAAATTACCATTCCTTCATATGATTGAAACTTCCTCCATAATGACACTGTGGATGTGCATGTACATTTGCCTGTTTTGCTCCTTCAGTCCTAAAGTTCCAGCATAGAGTATTTCTTTTGTGCTTGAAGCCATGTTCCTCTGTCTTAGAGGTGAGTATGCCGTAACTGAGATTTACGATTGAAATTTGCAATCTTTGCATACAATGCAGAAAAGAATGAAAATGAATTGTGCAAGTACAATTGAGTGACAGAAATGTGATTAACTTCATTAACTTTCCATTAATATGTTTATATAATTCTTCTGGTGAGTGAGTGTTTATGCCTCATCAGAACAAAGCAAAGCAACTTGCCGCCACAACACAAGTGCTTCTGTGTGTTTTGATTTTTAGTCTTTCGATTTTTAAAACTTCCCTGTTCTGTCTAATGTGCAGCTGCAAGGTTTAAGGTTTGTTCATTTTCTAGAGTGTGAGGGATGTTATCCTTTACAATCCTCCATTGTATTAGGTTTTCTCACTGGAATTTGCTGTTGGTTGGAACTTGTGCTAACTTGAAACTTGGCAACTCAATTCAGTGCATTCTCCAGATCTTGAAAAACTGTCTGAGCAATTATGAATGTAGCTGGATACTGTGCAAGCAATAATGATCGGCACTATCTCTCACCTCATGAGAGGGAGATTGTCACTGAGGAAACAGCAGAAGATTGTTGGAACTCAGTAACTGACTAAGAAACTCCTGCAGTGATATCCTATGGCTAAGAAGATCACATCCAACAGACACAAGCACCAGCTTTCTGACAGCCACTGCAAACTTTTTTTTTTCCCTAATTGCTACCTTCTTCGGTTTTGCTAGGAGCTGCACTTTCCCTGATGTTAAGGATTCACACTGTCACCTCAACTATGGAGTTCAGCTCATGTCCAGGACCACATCCTGTAATGAGGTCTGAGTCTAAAGGTTCCAGCAGAAACCAAAGACAGCATCAGAGGACTTTTTGTGATACATTCTAATGGTTATATCGGAATTTCAATGTAATCAAAAAATTGAAAGAGACACATTGCAAGCTCTGGGAAGTGCTATGCTATTATTCTTTTTCTGAGGGAGTTCCTAATGAAAACTCCTGAATATTTAATCAGAATCTTCAAAACACTTTAAAAGGCTCCTGTTGAAAACACTGTCTTCTGCACAACACCACTCTGAACATTTCTTGGTCTTGGTTAAAAAAGCCAAAACCTAACAAAAAGCACAGCAAATAGCAGAAATCCAATGCTATAAAGGATTACTTTTGCAAGGGTGAAACAAAATAATGGATATTCAATGGGTTCAGTAAATGTTATGTTATTTTACAGAATTACCATTTTTTTATTTCCAAAATTACATATGTTTTTACTAATGTTGAACAGGTGCTTTACAGACTTCGATCCAAAACTGACAGAAACGTCCATCCATGATTTTCTCAGTATATGGTTAACTTAAAAAGGGAAAAAAAGAACCCTTAGTGATTAAGGCCTGAGAATAGACCACATTTTGTCTGTCAACAGGGTTCATGAGACAAAGAGAAATCTGCCAAGAGTAATTACTTTAAGATAAATCAATTCCACAATAAAATTAAAACATTACACTGCCGCTGAATGTTTAGTCTGAACTCTTCCTCAAATACGCAGCTTGAGACCATGACAGCCAATGTTAATTTATGGATTTTGAATCTGACTAAGTCAGGTATAATCACTGTAGTTTCACGTTGCCCTTAGGAAAATTCTATCAGCTCTATGGAGGGGAAAATGACTTTGAAACAAACCTTTCAAATAAAATAGAAATTAGTTGTGATGTGCACACATGATAGTGCATTGTCTAAAAGAATGAAATGTACAAAAGGTCTGCTATCCATGTGTAACATCTGTAATTACATGGACAGCCAGCAATTCATTTCACATGAGCAGCAAGAGTTGGACAGCACAGTTGAATTGATAATATTATATATTGGAATGCATTGATCTGCTGTCTAAACTCAACAATAGATGCCAATTTGAAGTGATTTTATTTTCAGAAGAACTTCTTTGAACACTCCATGAACAGACAACAACACACTCATGTACTTCTCCTTAAAATCTTAGCTGTTTTTTCAGCAGAACCTTCTGACTAACTCTGAACTTTGACTTTCACACCTCATTCCATCTTGATTCATCTTCACTTTGTCTTACTTTTCCATTACTTTGCAAATGACCTCAAACTTAACTGAACTAAATCTTGTCCTAGGAGTATGTTCAGGCACTAAATTGTACAGTGATTATTCTGTACAACAGCATACAATTGTCTAAACTGTGTCAAAAAGAAACATAGAAATTGCTTCCCACTTTGGTCATTTTGTAAATGCATCTCCTCTTCACAATCTACACTTCTTTCTGCAGCACCATTTGACGCTAGGTGACGTGGTGATCTTAGAATACGTTTGACTCCATTCTTACTCAGAAGTATTCCAAACTCTCTTAACATAAACTGAACTGAATCTGACACCAACACTTCTGGCAATCCATAAATTGCAAACTAACGTCTCAAAAGCTCAATCATTCTGGCACTTCTTGTATTAGGTGTAGACTTAACATTTATCCATTTGCTGCAGTTATCAACCATATTTTTCCCTTTCTGCTTTAAATAAATTAATGCGCGCTCATCCTCACAGTTTTCTTGTTTTTGACCATGGAATAAAAAGAATCAGGGTTAGATTATTGCTCAATCTTCACAACTCTTCAATATCTCTTTCTGATTTTAGATGTCAGAAAAATAGCTTCTTGGTACTGCTTTCATCTAGAGTATCTTTGTGTGTTTCTGATGAAGTTCCTCTAAGAATCTTTCTCTTAATGGAATAATAAACCTTAAAGCATTACAGTCTTGATCAGCACTCTGCTCAATTCTGTGTGGAACATGCCTGAAATTTCTCATCATCACTATCTTTCGGTGAGTAATTCAAGACATTTTTGAGCTCTGTATTGAGCTTGATTCTCTTGCAGGTTTTGTCACTAGCTTCTCTGACAGACAGGCATATGGAACATAATTCACAGATAACTCAATAGTAAGAAATGATATAAACCAGGAAACTTTGAAAGAACATTTGCATGTCTATGTCCTGTTGACTGATATTTAATCCCATAAATTTAGGCTGTTAATAGCTGCAAAGAATGTTCTTTCTTCTTTACCTATCATCTATTGGAAAGACTTGGTGTTCTGTTAACAATGTGAATTTAATACCATACAAGTATTTGTGGGACTTAGTTACGGCACCTATGATCACTAATGCCTCTTTCTCAATTTGTGAACAGCTTTCTTTGACTTTATGAAAGAATATGAAGCATCTGCTTCAGGCCTCTCCACTTTGTAAAGAACACCACACCGAGATCTTGTGGTGAAGCATCGCACACCAAAGTGGAGCAAAACAGCATCACTAGACAGTACGTTAGTCAATGCTTATTGACACCCCACACAAAACTCTCAATTTATTCCATCTTTGTGCAATTGACACAGTGGAGCAAATGTAGCAGCAAACCAAAGATGAACTTAGAACAGTATGTGGCAATCCCAATGAATATTTGGTGTACTTCTTTATTCCCTGGTCTCTTTGCTTTCTCTTGCACTAAACACTTATCTGTACCACCTGTTTTGTGACCCAGGTATGTTACACTTCATACCATGAGGCAACACTTGAGATTTTGGGCTTTGGTGTCATGCATTTGAAGTTGACCTTAGATTTGACCCTATGATATACTTTTTCCCTGTCCTACTGCTCATTAAGATGGCATTAAAGAGGCAGCACAATCCTTTCACCTCATAGAGTACATGATCCAGGACTCTCTGGAACACTGCAGGAAGAGTCGACAATGGACAAGGTTGGTTAGATATCACTTCAATAGCATCTGGCCCCATCATGAGAAACATTAATGTTAACCTCAGCTCTTATTATATTCACTTCCAACCAAAGGTGCAAATATACCAAAGTTCTCTTTGTTGGAATTGAGTTCTCCCAAAAATATCTTTTTTTTTCAACAGACTGCATCTTACCATACATATCCAGTGTGCACACATGAAGTAATCTTTCAAATATCTCTAAAATCAACTTGAGAAGTTTCAAGAAATACATGTTAATGTTCTTCTTAATTTATTGAATGAAGTGAGAAAAAAGTTCAATCTCATTCCTACCTTTTTCTTTTGTGTTACATTCAGGCAAACACAGAGGGCAATATTTAAACACAGAGGGCAGCACAGAGGGCAATATTTAAAAAATGGCTGTTTTTTATAACATATTACAGCCTTTTATGTCAGGTAATTGATGTACTCTGATCTCCTAAGGATGTGTGTCACCTGCCAAATGTTTTAAGGGTTTACAATATGTTATAGGTTTGTTTTCCTTCTTGAAATAACCCAGATATAAATAATTTCAATCTCAGTGCTACTTCCAGGGCTATTTGCAGTCTGTGTCCATATGATTAATAACGTCTGAGGTTCTCCTTCATTCGATTGCACAAATTGTGAGATTAGATTAGATTACTTACAGTGTGGAAACAGGCCCTTCAGCCCAACAAGTCCACACCGACCTGCTGAAGCGCAACCCACACCCCTGCCTTTACCCCTTACCTAACACTATAGGCAATTTAGCATGGCCAATTCACCTAACCTGCATATTTTTGGATTGTAGGAGGAAACCGGAGCACCCGGAGGAAACCCACGCAATATTTTTAAAATGGCTGGATTTGATAACATATTACAGCTTTTTATGTCAGGTAATTGGTGTGCTCTGATCTCCTAAGGATGTGTGTCACCTGCCAAATGTTTTAAGGGTTTACAATAATTGTCTCGCTCAGCTTATATTGTGGTGGTACTCCTGCTTGGAAAGGTCCGCAAAGCTGGTTCTTTGGTGGCTGCACTCCAGGGTGAGCATCGTGTACTCCTGCCCTTCTTGCCCCAAGGGCTCCTCCTCCATGTCGTGCTGTACCAAGGATTTGTTGTTGGAGTGGCTGCTTCTCATCACTGCATGTCACCTGAAAGTATAGCAGAGCCCCCTTGCCCAGGTATGGCCTCATTTGCCACCAGGCGCACAGGAACAGCAGCTTGACTCCATTCTACACTGCACCCTCCCCTGTTCCACTCACCCCTGTGTCACACCCAGAATTGTCCTACCAGCTCCACTTGAGATATTCTGTGGTTTCTCATCAAGCAATCACAAATATATGATCACATCTCCTCCTTCTATCATTGATATGGTGTCAGGAGTTACCCTATTTCTCTTGCTGTCTCCCTACTGAAAACACTTAATCTTCATCAAGACAATCGGAAAGGTCATTGATCAGAAATGTCACTTAACACTCTTTACCTGGTTGGAAACGCGATCTAATTTTCTGTGTATTTATAGAAACTTCTTTTGTTAAATATTTCTCTCGGGTGTGCTGCAAATCCTGCGTGTTTCACGCATGTTAATCTCCATGGATTCTCAAGCAAACCCAAAGGAACCACCCATATTGACTGCTAACTCCCTCAATTGCCTGTCTGCTAATTCTGGGCAAGTATGGACAATGCCCTGGAGAGGGCACTCGGATTGGTGCAGTACCCTGTAACTCAAACTTGTTGGAACTTGCACCCCACTGTGGGATTAGAATTTAGTCCAGTATTTCAAATCGATAACCTTTCATCAGAGTCAGAAAATGTTAGAGATAAACTGACTTCTAATGTAAGTACAGAGCTGAGAAGGGCTGGTGCATTTGGAGCATTTTTGGGGTGTAGGGAGAGGAAAGGAACAAAATAGAGAGGCTTGGGGTGGGGAAGGGAGTTACAAATGAACTAAACTGATGACAATGCAAGTTAAAAGATCTGATAATATAAAACCAAAAAAAAAGTTAAATATTTAGAAAATTAGACAGCATTCACACACAGGTAAAGAGTGTGAATTGACATTTCAGATTAATGACCTTTCAGGTTGTCTTGGTGAAGATTTAAATGATTCCAGAAGAACTGAGCAAGGAATGGTAAGCATGTAATAATTCGTGACAAAGAGGTAAAAGCCTCTGTGGCCCAGGAATGTGGAGAATATCTGGAGTATGATTTACTCATACAGGTACAGTGAATCTCCATTTTACACATTCTCCTCCACTCTCATGTACTCTGCTATATAGAACATAGAACATAGAACATAGAAGAATACAGCGCAGTACAGGCCCTTTGGCCCTCGATGTTGCGCCGATCCAAGCCCACCTGACCTATACTAACCCACTATCCTCCATATACCTATCCAATGCCCGCTTAAATGCCCATAAAGAGGGAGAGTCCACCAATGCTACTGGCAGGGCATTCCATGAACTTACGACTCGCTGAGTGAAGAACCTACCCCTAACTTCAGTCCTATATCTACCCCCCCTTAATTTAAAGCTATGCCCCCTTGTAATACCCGACTCAATACGCGGGAAAAGGTTCATACTGTTGACCCTATCTAACCCCCTAATCATCTTGTGCACCTCAGTCAAGTCACCTCTAAACCTTCTTTTCTCTAGTGAAAACAGCCCCAGGTGCCTCAGTCTTTCCTCATACGATTTTTCTTCCATACCAGGCAACATCCTGGTAAACCTCCTCTGCACCCGTTCCAGTGCCTCCACCTCCTTCCTATAGTATGGCGACCAAAACTGCACACAATATTCCAGATGCGGCCGTACCAGAGTCTTATACAACTGCATCATGACCTCAGGAGTCCGGAACTCAATTCCTCTACCAATAAAAGCCAGTACGCCATATGCCTTCCTCACCGCACTATTTACCTGGGTGGCAACTTTCAGAGATCTGTGTACATGGACACCAAGATCCCTCTGCTCATCCACACTACCAAGTATCCGACCATTAGCCCAGTACCCCATCTTTTTGTTATTTTTCCCAAAGTGAATCACCTCACACTTAGCTACATTGTATTCCATTTGCCACCTTTCTGCCCAGCTCTGCAGCTTCTCTATATCCTGCTGTAACCTGCCACATGCTTCCTCACTGTCAACAACTCCTCCGACTTTCGTATCATCCGCAAACTTGCTTACCCAACCTTCTAACCCCTCTTCCAGGTCATTTATAAAAATGACAAACAGCAATGGTCCCAAAACAGATCCTTGCGGAACACCGCTAGTGACGGCACTCCATGAAGAAACTTTGCCATCAACTACTACCCTCTGTCTTCTTCCATCCAGCCAATTCCTAATCCAAACCTCCAACTCACCCTCGATGCCATATCTCCGTATTTTCTGCAGTAGCCTACCATGGGGAACCTTATCAGACGCCTTACTAAAATCCATATATACCACATCTTCCGCTTTCCCCTCATCAACCTCCTTTGTCACCTTTTCAAAGAATTCAATAAGGTTTGTGAGGCACGACTTGCCCTTCACAAAACCATGCTGACTGTCCTTGATCACATTATTCCTATCCAGATGTGCATAGATCCTATCCCTTACAATTCTCTCTAAGACTTTGCCCACAACAGCAGTGAGACTCACCGGCCTATAGTTACTAGGGTTATCCCTACTCCCCTTTTTGAACAAGGGAACCACATTTGCTATCCTCCCGTCTTCTGGCACTACTCCTGTAGACAAAGAGGACATAAAATTCAAGGCCAATGGCTCTGCAATCTCCTCCCTTGCTTCCCAGAGAATCCTAGGATAAATGCCATCAGGCCCAGGGGACTTATCTATTTTCACCTTTTCCAGGATTTCCAACACCTCTTCTCTACATACCTCAAAGCCTTCCATTCTACTTATTTGTGACTCAGTATTCGCATCGACGACAATGCCCTGTTCCTGAGTAAATACTGAAGAAAAGTATTCATTCAGTGTCTCCCCAATCTCTTCCGCCTCCACACGCAACTTCCCCCTACTATCCTTGACTGGACCTATTCCTACCCTAGTCATTCTTTTATTCCTAACATACCTATAGAAAGCCTTAGGGTTTTCCCTAATCCTATCTACTAAGGACCTTTCGTGTCCCCTCCTTGCTGCTTTTAGCTCTCTCTTCAGGTCCATCCTGGCTACCCTATAACTCTCTATCGCTCCAATTGAACCTTCACGTCTCATCTTAAGATAGGCCGCCCTCTTACATTTAACAAGGGATTCCGATTCCTTATTAAACCACGGCTCCCTCGCACGACCCTTTCCTTCCTGCCTGACAGGTACATAATTATCAAGGACACTCAATAGTTGCCCCTTGGACAAGTTCCACATATCATTTACACTCTTGCCTTGGAGTCTACTTTTCAAGCCACACATCCTAAGTCATGCCTCACCGCATCATAATTTCCCTGACCCCAGGTTTAACTCTTGCCCTGTAGTACACACTTATCCCTCTGCATCACGAGAGTAAAAATCACCGAATTATGGTCACTATTCCCAAAGTGCTCACCTACCTCTAATTCTAACACCTGGCCTGGTTCGTTACCCAGAACCAAATCCAGTATGGCCTCACCTCTTGTTGGCCTGTCTACATATTGTGTCAGGAAACTCTCCTGCACACATTGAACAAACACTGACCCATCTAACGAACTTGAGCTATAGCTTTCCCAATCAATATCAGGAAAGTTAAAGTCCCCCATAACAACCACCCTATTACTGTCACTCATCTCCTGAATCACCTTCCCTATCCTTTCTTCTACGTTTCTAGGACTATTAGGAGGCCTGTAAAAGACTCCTAACAGAGTGTCCTTACCTTTCCTATTCCTAACCTCAGCCCAAACTACCTCAGATGGCAAGTCCTCATCCATCGTCCTTTCCACCACTGTAATATTATCTTTGACAAGCAATGCCACACCTCCCCCTCTTTTACCCCCACCTCTGTCCCTACTAAAACATTTAAATCCTGGAACCCGCAACTGCCAATCCTGTCCCTGTTCTAGCCATGTCTCCGTAATAGCCACAACATCGAAGTCCCAGGTACCTACCCACGCTGCAAGTTCACCTACCTTATTTCGTATACTTCTTGCATTGAAGTATACACGCTTCAAGCCACTTTCCTGTTTACAGACACCCTCCTTGGGAATTGATGCCATGTTCCTAACCTCCTACACTCCAGGCCCTGCACCCTGTAGCTACAATCTGGGTTCCCATGCCCCTGCAGAGTTAGTTTAAACCCCCGCCAAGAGCACTAGCAAACCTCCCCCCAAGGATACTGGTGCCCCTCAGTTTCAGGTGTAGACCATCCTGTTTATAGATGTCCCACCGTCCCCAGAAAGAACCCCAGTTATCCAGATACCGGAATCCCTCCCTCCTGCACCATCCCTGTAGCCACGCATTTAAGTGTTCTCTTTCCCTATTCCTCGAATCTCTATCACGTGGCACGGGTAACAAACCAGAGACAACAACTCTGTTCGTTCTAACTCTGAGCTTCCAACCTAGCTCCCTGAAAGCCTGTCTAACATCCTCGGCACTCCTCCTACCTATGTCGTTGGTGCCAATATGGACCACGACTTCGGGCTGCTCCCCCTCCCCCTCCAGGACCCGGAAAACACGATCAGAGACATCACGTACCCTTGCACCTGGGAGGCAACATACCAAATGTGAGTTTCTCTCGTTCCCACAAAACCGCCTATCTGTGCCCCGAACTATCGAGTCCCCAATTACTATAGCTGACAGAGATTATGAGAGTATGGTTAACAACTAGATTTGTTACCCTCAACATTAAGACAGAAGCCAGTGAGTTGCCTTGGTTGTCAGACAATGTATTGTTCCTCAACACAGTTCTATGAAGCTGTACTGGCACAGTATAGGGAGCCAAGGGTGAAGAGGCCCTAGTAGGAGTGGGATAAAGACTTATAAAGTCTTAGAGATACACAGCACGGAAACAGAACCTTTAGTCCAAATTGTCTATGCCGACCAGATTTCTTAAATTAATCGAATCTCATTTGCCAGCATTTGGCCCATATCTCTCTGAACCCTTCCTATTCATATACAGATCAAGAAGCCTTTTAAATGTTGTAATTGTGCCACACTCCATCAATTCCTCTGGTAGCTCATTCCACACACGCACCACCCTCTGTGCGAAAAAGTTGCCCCTTTGGCCACTTTTAAATGTTTCCCCTCCCACCTTAAACCTATGTCCTCTCATTTTGGATTCCGCTACTCTGAGGAAAGACCTTGTCTATTTACCCTATCCATGCCCCTCATGATTTTATAAATCTCCATAAGGTCACCCCTCAGCCTCTGACACTCCAGAGAAAATAACGCCAGCCTATTCAGCCTCTCCCTATAACTCAAACTCTCCAACCCTGGCAACATCCTTGTAAATCTTTTCTGAACCTTTTTAAGTTTCACAATATCCTTCCGATAGGAAGGAGACCAGAATTGCATGCAGTATTCCAATATTGGCCTAACAAATGCAGTTGCAACATGACCTCCCAGCTCATATATTCAATGCACTCACCAATAAAGACAAACATACCAAACACCTTCTTCACTATCATATCTACCTGCAACTCCACTTTCAAGGAACTATGAACCTGCGCTCCAAGGTGTCTTTGTTCAACAACACTCCCCAGGACTTTGCCATTCAGTGTCTAAGTCCTGCTAAGATTTGCCTTTCCAAGATGCAACAACTCACATTTATCTAAATTAAACTCCATCTGCCCCCCATTGGCCCATCTGATGAAGATCCCATTGTAATCTGAAGTAAACTTCTTCGCTGTCTACTATACTCCCAACTTTTGTGCCAGCTGCAAACATTTTAACTATGTCTCCTATTTTCACATCCAAATCATTTATATAAATGACAAAAAGCAGTGGACCCAGCACTGATCCTTGCAGTACACCACTGGTCACAGGCCTCCAGTCTGAAAAGCAACCTTCCACCACCACCCTCAGTCTCCTACCTTCAAGCCAGTTCTGTATTCAAATGGTTATTTCTCCCTGTATTACATGTGATCTAACCTTGCTAACCAACCTACCTTGAGGAACCTTGTGGAGCTCCTTACTAAAGTCCATATAGATCATCAGTCCTCTTTACTACTTCTTCAAAAATCTCAATCAGGTTAATGAGACATGATTTCCCATGCACAAAGCTATCCCTAATCAGTCCTTACCATTCCAAGTCCTGTCCCTCAGGATTTCCTCCAACAACTTGCCCACCACCGATGTCAGGCTCACCTGCTGTACAGTTCCCTGGTTTTTCCTTTCCACCTTTCTTAAATATCGGCACCACGTTAGCCACGTTAGTCTTCTGGCACCTCACCTGTGACTATCGATGATACAAATATCTCAGCAAGAGGCCCAGCAATCACTTCCCTAGCTTCCCACAGAGTTCTAGAGGACACCTGATCAAGTCCCTGGGATTTATTCATCTTTATGCATTTTAAGACATCCAGCACCTCCTCCTCTGTAATATGGACATTTTTCAAAAGGTTGCTATTTATTTCCTCATGTTTTACATCTTCCATATCCTTCTCCACAGTAACCACTGATGCAAAGTACTCATTTAGTATCTCCCCCATCTCTGCAGTTCCTTGCTGATCTTTAAGGGCCCCTATTCTCTTCCAAGTTACCCTTTTGTCCTTAATGTACTTGTAGAATCCCTTTTCATTCTCCTTAACCTTTTTTGCCAAAGCTATCTCATGTCCCCTTTTTGCCCTCCTGATTTCCCTTTTAAGAATACTCCATCTACCTTTATACTCTTCGAGGGAATCACTCGATTTCTGCTGTCTATACTTGACATATGCTTCCTTCTTTTTCTTGACCAAATCCTCAATTTCTTTCATCATCCAGCATTCCCTACATCTACGTGTGTTTTCCTTCACCTGAACAGGAATATACTGTCTCTGGATTCTCGTTATATCATTTCTGAAGGCTTCCAATTTTCTAGCTGTCCATTTACTTGTGAACATCTGCCACCAATCAACTTTTGAAAGTTCTTGCCTAATATTGTCAAAATTAGTCTGCCTCCAATTTAGAACTTCAACTTTTAGATCTGGTCTATCCTTTTCCATCACTATTTTAAAACTAATAGAGTTATGGTAGCTGGCCCCAAAAGTGCTCCCCCACTGACACCTGCCCTGCCTTATTTCCCAAGAGTAGGTCAAGTTTTGCACTTTCTCTAGTCGGTAAATCCACGTACTGAATCATAAAAATTTATTTTACACACTTAACAAATTCCTCTTTATCTAAACCCTTAACACTATGGCAGTCCCAGTCTATGTTTGGAAAGTTAAACTCTCCTACCATAACAACCGTCCTATTCTTACAGATAACTAAAATCTTCTTACAAATTTGTTTCTCAATTTCCCGCTGACTATTTTGGGTCTATAGTACATTCCCAATAAGGCGAACACCCCTTTTTTGTTTCTCAGTTCCACCGAAATAACTTCCCTGGATGTATTCCCAGGAATATCCTGCCTAAGTACAGCCCTAATGTTATCCCTCATTAAAAACGCAACCTCCCCTTCTGTTTTGCCCCTCTTTGTATATTTCCTGTAGCATTTGTATCCTGGAACATTAAGCTGCCAGTCCTGTCCATCCCTGAGCCATGTTTCTCTTTTTGCTATGATATCCCAGTCCCATATTCCTAACCATACCCTGAGTTTATCTGCCTTCCTTGTTAGGCCTCTTGCATTTAATTGCTCAAATTAAACTACATTCACCATATATTGCCCACTCAGTGAACTATCTGTGACTGTTTGCAACAACCTATGTTTACAAGATAAAACTTTCAGTTTCTTGATTGATCATGAGCTCATTATCCAGCTGTGTCAATAATGTTCTTAATCAACTTTACAATTATTCTCCAGTTTGTGAGCTGCCATTGATTTTTGTTTCTGGGGTGACAGTTATTTGATTTGATTTGATTTATTGTAGTCACATGTACTTTGTGATCATAGTGAGCAAGAAAACACAGATCATAGGGTGCTTAGGCAGAGTGAGACATACCAGTGACACGATGCAGGAGGTGCATAAAGCAAGATAAACATTAACAAAATCAACATTATTTGAAGCTAGAGAGTCCATTCAACTTAGAAGATTAACCTGAATGCATCTACGTAGAATACATGATAGCCCATCATTTTTAGATGTTTTAAGTAAGTGGCTGGTTGAAAAATGGGAACATCTCAAAGCTTCAGGTTGTATGTGGAACCTATCTCAAATAACACAAAGAAATGCATTGTATCAAAAGATTATTTTTAATTTTCATTCCATCTTCCATTTTGGCAAAAAAAAACTGAATACATTAATCCATGCTAACTTGCCACCATGGTTGTGTTTCATTAAATTTTTTAATATGTCAATCTCACTTCACTTCTTCAGTTGGGCTTTTGCTTCTGACAGTTCAGCAAATCACCATTATTTGCTTTTATTAACCTCACTGTAATATATCTGGTTGGTTTATGATACGACAGGTGGGAAAAGTAACTTCAGCAGTGTCAGAAGCTGTAGTGGTTAGCATTGAGTCTACAAGCTGTCTGCAAAGCCAGCATTCCTCCACCCTGTAGTGGATAAGTATAGTTGGTGTCAAGGCACGGCAAGCAGGTGAGGTGAGATCCAGGTGAAGTGCGGAGGGTAGACTCAGGTGCCAATGTGGTTGGCGGGCCAGGAGTGAGTACGGGTTGTGGTGTAACAACTGCATTTGCCAGACCCTGTGGGAGACAGGGACTGGTGCCTGATGTCAGAAAGAGACCAATAATGGACAAGTCCTTCCTTCTCTGTCTGATAACTGAGCACTATCTGGACATCATCCCTATATCTGCACTCCTCCCGATTTCCTGAAACATAGCTCCATAATATCAATATTAGCTCTCATTAGTTACTAACATGCAGTAAACAATATCTTGTTAACTACAGTCTTCTGGTTAGGACAAGAAGTGACTTTCCTTGACAATACTTAAAGGGTTGTGGCAGCAACTTTCAGTATGAGCAGTAGCTTGGAGGAGGTGATGGTGTGATGGTATTGTATCTGGGCCAGTAATCCAGAGATCTAATTCATGTTCTAGTGATCCAGGTTTGAATTTCACCACAACAGAAGGTGGAATTTCATTTTTTTTTTTAATCTGGAGTTCAAAGTCTAAAATCAATTGTCATAAAATGTGTTTCACTGTTGTCCTTTATGGAAAGAAATCTATCTGGTCTCTGATTACCTGCACAACTAGTTAAGCTGTTCCACTGCAGCTCCAGTATTGGCACTTAACTGCCAATGTGGAAAATTGTCCAGGAATGTCCTGTCTACAAAATGCAGGACAAGTTCTAGCCCAGCCAATTACTGCCAGACCAGTCTACTCTCAATCATGAGTAAAGTGATAGAATGTGTCATCAACAATGCTATCAACAACAGTTTTTGCTACTGCTGTTTGTGAGGGTTTAAACTAATGTGGCAGCGGGCTGGGAAACAGAAGGGAAGACTAGTAGACAGTGAGGTGGAAACTAGAGATTGTAAGGATCGTGAAGTTAGCATTACCAAGGGGAAGAGTAGGCAGACAGCAGATGAATGCAAAGGAACTGGTGATCTGAAGTGCATATACTTTAATGCAAGGAGTATAGTGGGTAATGGCAGACAAACTTAGGGCTTGGATTGGTGCCTGGGTGTATGACCTTATTGCGGTCACAGGGACTTGGTTGAATGAAGGGCATGATTGGCAACTAAATAGATGCTTCAGACAGGACAGGCAAGGAAGTAAAACTGGGGAGGGGTTGCATTGCTGGTCAGGATATCATGCTGTGCTAAAGGATGACACAATGGAGGGCTTGAGCAGCAAGGCATTATGGGTAGACCTGAGAAATAAGAAGGGTGCGGTTACATTGTTGGGGTTGTACTACAGTCCTCCCAACAGTGAGTGTGTGGTAGAAGAACAAATTGGTAAACAGCTTATGGAAAGATATAGAGGCAATAGGGTTGTGGTGATGGGAGATTTTAATTTTCCCAACATTGACTGGGATACACTTAGTGTCAGAGGTCTGGATGGGGCAGAATTTGTAAGAAGCATCCAGGAAAGTTTTCTAGAGCAGTATGCAAATAGTCCAACTAGGGAAGGGGCCATTTTGGACCTGGTGTTGGGGAATGAGCCAGGCCAACTGGTAGAAGTTGCATTTGGGGATTTCTTTGGGAATAGTGACCACAATTCTGTAAGTTTTAGAATACTCATAGACAAAGATAACAGGGGTCCTAAGGGAAGAGTACTAAGCTGGGCCAAGGCCAATTATATCAAAATTCAGCAGGAGCTAGGAAATGTTGATTGGGGGCAGCTATTTGAAGGGAAGTCCACATTTGACATGTGGGAGTCTTTCAAAGATAGGTGGAAGATAGGCGAACTTTCTGGTGACGTTTGCCGATGATATGAAGTTAGGAGGACAGGTAGGTAGTTGTGAGGAGGTGGGGAGGCTGCAGAAAGACTTAGACAGTTAAGGAGAGAGGTCCAAGAAATTGCTGATGAAATTCAATGTGAGCAAATGCGAGGTCTTGCACTTTGGAAAAAAGAATATTGGGACGGACTATTTTCTAAATGGTGAGAAAATTCCTAAAGCCAAAGTACAAAGGGATCTGGGAGTGCTAGTTCAGGATTCTCTAAAGGTTGACTTGCAGATTGAGTCCGTGGTTAAGAAAGCAAATGTAATGTTGTAATTTATCTCAAGAGGGTCGGAATGTAAAAGCAGTGATGTGCTACTGAGATTTTATAAAGCTCTGGTTAGGCCCCATTTAGATTACCATGTCTAATTTTGGGCCCCACACCTCAGGAAGGACATTCTGGCACTGGAGCATGTCCAGTGGAGATTCACACGGATGATCCCTGGAATGATAGGCCTAACATACAATGAATGGCTGAGGATACTGGGATTGTATTAATTAGAGTTTGGAAGATTGAGGGGAGATCTAATAGAAACTTACAAGATAATGCATGGCTTAGAATGGGTGGACACTGGGAATTTATTTCCGTCAGCCGTGGATACTAGGATCCGTGGGCAGAGCCTTAGAATTAGAGGGGTCAATTTAAACAGAAATGAGGAGACATTTCTTCAGCCAGAGAGTGGTGGGCCTGTGGAATTCATTGCCATGGAGCGCAGTGGAGGCCGGGACGTTAAATGTGTGATTGATAAATTCTTGAACTCACAAGAAATTAAGGGATGCGGGGAAAGTGCAGGTAAGTGGCATTGAAATGCCCAACAGCCATGATTGAATGGCAGAGTGCACTTGATAGGCTGAATGGCCTTACTTCCACTCCTATGCCTTAGGGTCATATGGTCTAAGATAGTGCAGGATAGGTATGTCCATTTGAAAGCAAGAGATAGGAAAGGCAAGATTTTTGAACCATGGATGACAGGATAAATCGTGCAACTAGCCAAGAGGAAAAGGGAAGCATACATAAGGTCCAGGCAGCTAAGAACAGAACAGGCCTTGGAGGAATATTGGGAGAGTAAGACCAATCTTAAATGAGGAATCAAGCGAGCTAAAAGGGTTAGTGAAATAACTTTAGCGAGCAGAATTAAGGAGAATCCCAAGGCTTACATTCATATATAAGAAGCAAGAGGGTGACTGGAGAAAGGGTTGGTCCACTAAAGGATAAGGAAGGAAGGTTGTGTGTCAAACCTGCGAAATGGGTGAGATTCTCAATGATTACTTTGCATCAGTGTTCACTGAGGAGAGGGACATGATGAATGTTGAGATTAGAGATAGAAGTTTGTTTACTCTGGATTGCATTGACTTAAGTAGGGAGAATGTGTTGGGTAGGCTAAAGGATATTAAGGTGGACAAACCACAGGCCCAGATGGGACGTTTCCTAGGCTACCGAGGGAGGCGAGAGTGGAATTAGCTGGAGCTGGCAGATATCTTTGTAGCATCCTTAAATATTGTTGAAGTGCTGGAGGACTGGAGAGTTGCTAATGTTGTCCCCCTGTACAAGAAGGGTACTAGGGATATCCCAGGAACTACAGACCAGTGAGCCTGACGTCAGTGGTGGGAAAGTTGCTGGAGAAGGTACTGAGGGATAGAATCTATTTATATTTGGAAGAGAATGGACTTATCAGTGATAGGCAACATGGTTTTGTGCAGGGAAGATCGTGCCTTACCAAGTTAATAGAGTTCTTTGAGGAAGTGATCAAATTGATAGATGAAGGAAGGGCTGTAGATGTCATATACATGGACTTTAGTAAGGCATTTGATAAGGTTACCCAGGGTAGACTAATGGAGAAAGTGAAGTCATATGGTGTGCAGGATGTTCTAGCTAGATGGATAAACAACTGGTTGAGCAACAAGAGACAGAGTAGTAGTTGAAGGGAGTTTCTCAAGTGGAGGAAGGTGACCAGTGGTTAGGGATCAATGTTGATATACATAAATGATCTGGAAGAGGGCACTGTTGGTACAATCAACAAGTTTGCAGATAACATGAAGATTGGTTGGGTAGCAGAAAACATAGGGGATTGTCAAAGAATACAGGAGAATACAGACAGACTGGAGAGTTGGGCGGAGAAGTGGCAGATGGAGTTCAATCTGGGCAAATGTGAGGTGTTGCATCTTGGAAGGTCTAATTCTAGAGCAAACTATACTGTATATGGAAGATCCTTGGGAAAAGTTAATGAGCAGAGAGATCTTGGAGTTCAGGTTGATTGTACCCTGAAGGTGGCTGCACAGGTGGATAGAGTGGTCAAGAAGGCATATTGCACTCATAGGGTGGGGTATTGAGTATAAGAGCTGGCAGGTCATGTTAAAATTGCACAAGACTTTGGTTTGGCCGCATCCAGAATACTGTGTATGGTTCTGGTCACCATATTACCAAAACGATGTGGATGCTTTGGAGAGAGTGCAGAGTAGGTTCACGAGGATGTTGCCTGATATGGAAGGTGCTAACTATGAAGAGAGGTTCAGTAGGTTAGGATTGTTTTCATTAGAAAAAAGGAGATTGAGGGGAGACCAGCTTGAGGTCTACAAAATCATGAAGGGTATACACAGGGTGGATAGAGGTTAGCTTTTTCCCAGGGTGAAGGATTCAATAACCAGAGGTCACATGTTCAAGGCGAGAGAAGAAAGGTTTAAGGGGGATACACGCAGAAGGTACTTTTCATAGAGGGTGGATAGGTGCCTGGAACACGTTGCCAGCAGAGGTAGTACAGGCAGGCATGGTAGATTCATTTAAGATGCATCTGGACATATCCATGAGTTGATGGGGAGCAAAGGGATACAAATCCTTAGGAATTGGACGATAGGTTTAGACAATGGATTTAGATCAGCACAGGCTTGGAGGGCTAAAGGGCCTGTTCCTGGGCTGTAAATTTTCTTTGTTCTTTGTTTAGATTAGATTAGATCGGCCCAACAAGTCCACACCGACCCACCAAAGCGCACCCATCCAGACCCATTCCCCTACATTTACCCCTGCACCTAACACTACGGGCAATTTAGGGGGCCAATTCACCTAACCTGCACATTTTTGGACTGTTGGAGGAAACCGGAGCACCCGGAGGAAACCCACACAGACACGGGGAGAATGTGCAAACTCTACACATTCAGTCGCCTGAGTCGGGAATTGAACCCGGGTCTCTGGCACTGTGAGGATTGTCCCTACTTCCCCTTCTTGAACAAGGGAACAACATTTGCTATCCTCTAGTCTTCTGGCACTATTCCTGTAGAGAATGATGACATAAAAATCAAAGCCAAAAGCTCTACTAATGGCTTCCTAGAGAATCCAAGGATACTTCCCATCCGGCCCCGGGGACTTATCTATTTTCACACTTTCCAGAATTGCCAACACCTCCTCCTTTTGAACTTCAATCCCATCTACTCTATTAGTCTGTATCTCAGTATTCTCCTCAATAACATTGTATTTTTCTGGTGTGAATATTGACGAAAAGTATTCATTTAGTGCTTCCTCTAGCTCCTCTGACTCCATGCACAACTTCCCACTACTATCCTTGATTGGCCCTAATCTTTATCTAGTCATTCTTTTATTCCTGATATACCTATAGAAAGCCTTAGGATTTTCCTTGATCCTATCTGCTAACAACTTCTCATGTCCCCTCCTAGCTCTTGTTGGCTCTCTCTTTAGGGCTTTCCTGGCTAACTTGTAACTGTCAAGCACCCTAACTCAGCTTTCACATCTCATCCTAACATAAGCCTTCTTCTTCCTCTTGACAAGAGATTCAACTTCTTTAGTAAATCACGGCTTCCTCACTTGACAACTTCCTCCGTGCCTGACAGGTACGTACTTATCAAGGACACGCAGTAGCTGTTCCGCTTTCACATCTCATCCTAACATAAGCCTTCTTCTTCCTCTTGACAAAAGATTCAACTTCTTTAGTAAATCACGGCTTCCTCACTTGACAACTTCCTCCCTGCCTGACAGGTACGTACTTATCAAGGACACGCAGTAGCTGTTCCTTGAATAAGCGCCACATTTTAATTGTGCCCATCCCCTGCAGTTTCCTTCCCCAACATATGCATCCTAAATCTTGCCTAATCACATCATAATTGCCTCTCCCCCAGCTATAACTCTTATACACCTATGCGTTATATACCTATCCCTTTCCATCGCTAAAGTAAACATAACCAAATTCTGGTCACTATCACCAAAGTGCTCACCCACCTCCATATCTAACACCTGGCCGGGCTCATGACCCAGTACCAAATCCAATGTGGCCTCGCACCTTGTTGGCCTGTCTACATACTGTGTCAGGAAACCTTCCTGCACACATTGAACAAAAACGGATCCATCTAAACTTCTTGAACTATAGTATTCTCAGTCAATATTTGGAAAGTTAAAGTCCCCCACAACAACTACCCTGTCACTCTTGCTCCTATCGAGAATCATCTTTGGTATCCTTTCCTCTACATCTCTGGAGCTATTTGGAAGCCTATAGAAAACTCCTGACATGGTGACCTCTCCTTTCCTGTTTCCTACTACCTCTGTGGGCGAGTCCTCAAAAGTCCTTTCTGCCACTGTAATACTGTCCTTGATTAACAATGCCACACACAGGCATTGGACACAGGCAAATGAGTGCATCAGTATGATAATATTAATGTTTACATTAAATAATTTCTAGCAGTTTTATTTTGACAACATAAACTCTGGGGCAGACATTCTTTCTGAAAGATTCAAAAATCAAACAACCTGCGTCAGTTGATCAAAGCACTCACTATCTGAAAATATTAATATGGATTTTTAAAATGAATGTTACATGGTTTTATCATTACATGATGAAGGGAATGAGGTTTTCAATAACTTCCAATACAGATACCATGCTGCCAGTAGATGTATTAAGTAAAATTGATGGATCTCAGACTGTGAAATCAAAGAAACAACTGACTTGCATCATTGAATTTTGGTGAAGCCTTTGTAAAAATATCAGCACCCTGTTATTATCACAGCAGCATAGAATTTTTCAGAATTGCTGCTTCTGTAACTTTCAATTCCGTTTGGGTCATGGGGTAGGTGCCAGGGTCTGAGTGAGAGGAGGGGATGGTGCCAGGGTCTGGGTGTGAGGAGGGGAATGGTGCCAGAGTCTGAGTGAGAGTTGGGGATGGTGCCAGGGTCTGGGGGAGAGGAGGGGATGGTGCCAGGGTCTGAGTGAGAGATGGGGATGGTGCCAGGATTTGGGGGAGAGGAGGGGATGGTGCCAGGGTCTGGAGGAGAGGAAGGGATGGTGCCAGGGGCTGAGTGTGAGGAGGGGATGGTGCCAGGGTCTTTGTGAGAAGAAAGGATGGCGGCAGGGTCTGGGGGAGAGGAGGAGATGACAGATCCTTTAAGCCAAGACATGTTGTCACTGTTTCTTTCACCTTACATGAAGTCAGGCTGACTATTTTGCATGGTGTTTGGGATATAGTCAGGCTTGGAAGCATTCCAGCTGTAATAGATGCCTCCAAACTCCAGGAATATTGATGTTAAGGAGCTGTCCTCTCAAGCCACACACTATTGCAGAATCACATGAAATGCACGCTGGTGCAAGACTTGGCCATGTGCAAGACTATGCTCTGGGAGGGCGTAACCTGGAGCATCATGTGGAAGGATGCCAGTAGTATCTTGCAGTTCTCATCAATCAACCCTGACAATGTTCTTTAGATCCTCCAGCTCTGAACAAACTGTTATTGATGACTGCTATGAGAGCAGCAACATCAGCCCGCAAGAAGGAGCTTTGAAGAACTATTCTGTCAAAGGAGAGCTCTTGTGTGAAAAAGGACCTACCCACTTCTGATGCAACATCTCTGCATAAGTGTCGGACAGTGCAGAAGACATTTCAGGATGTCATAAACAGTTGGGTCACACCTATAGCTGAGCAAGAAGCTGCGCTCACAAGGACTGGGTGCCAGTCCCATCCTAGTGGCACCAAAAGGTAATAACTGCCCTTAGTTGCTTGCCAGCGAATAATTTCAGAGAGCTGCTGGGGGTCTTCTAGCCTTGCTCCTCAACACATAGATATCACTGATGCCCTCTTCACAATAGCTATCAACTCATCTCTTCCCCTCCCTTTATGGGGTGGAGGTGGGTGGTCAGATGCTAGGATTTTAGGATTTCCAGCCAGCAGTGACTTTGTGCAGATTTAGGATGCAATTGATTGCACTCTCAGAGCAATGTGAAAGCATTGTCATTAACCAACCATGTTGGTAAACAGAACGGCGTTCCACTCCTCGATGTACTGCCGTTTGTGATCATAGCAGCCAGATATTGCAGGCTTGTGCCCAATATTAAGATAGCTGCCATGACCACCCACAGGTGCGAGCAACTTTCTAAGTTCCTTGCCGCATATTCATGAATAGTTGCTGGCAGCAAGGACACCCACTCCAAGCCTGGCAGGTGACACCCTCTAGGAACTCCTAAGGTTGAGCAGAGTTACAGCACTGGCAACACTTCAAGCAGAATGATTGTGGAACACAAAGTGAGCTTCCATTGCCTGAAACGGTCAGATAGTGTTGTGTGGTATGCCCCATACAATATGTCATATCACTATGGTGTGCTGTACCCACCACATCTCCTCAGTCACCAAAGTGAGAGGAGGAAATGCAGGAACATGGTGAAACCTATGAGGAGTAAGATAATGGTGACGATCCTGAAATAGGCCAGGATAACTTTCAAAGAGACAAAGAAGTCAGGATGATGTCCTTTTGAGACAGGGAGATAGAGACAACATTATGCACACCCACATCTTGGATGACTTGAGCCGCCCAGAGACATTTTCTGTCTTTCATGTACAGAGTTGACTATCATACCATGGTTTGTGGTTTTCAGCATTTCTCATTGATTGAGATGAATTTTAATTTGCTTTGTCTATCCAATATCTTTTACCTTAACTCTGGTTCAGTTTTCACCATCCCTGAAAAATCTGTGTCAGTAAACCTTGGCCTGGACCAATGCAAACACCACAGGATATCTGATGCATTGAGCACTTCCAAGGCCACAAGCTAAAATGTTCTGTGTATCACAGATGTATGACCTTTGTTGGAAAGTCACCTCTCTGCTGAACACTATCAAGTTGCCCTACATTCTAATGAGCTTTTTTCCCTCGCTATGCCTGTAGTGCTATAGCATACAATGAGACTTTATTGTACCCTTACGATGCTTGAGCATCTTCACTGACAGCACTTACACAACACATTTTGAGCTGTTCCCTCCATACACTTCCACAAATAGAAGTGATTGAGATGTGATGTGACTACTGAGAACTTCACACCCTTAGATTTTCGAATGGGGCTTTGAGAACTCCAGGCATTGATAGCTAAAATGTTCTGTGCGTCACAGATGTATGAGTCATGTTGGAAAGTCAACTCCCTGCTGAATACTATCAAGTTGCTCAACATTCTGGAGTCTGCAAGTACATAACAGATTCTGCCATTGCTCCCATAAGGTGCATTTGAGGGAACCACCAACTGGATAGCCAAGGTCTGGGATCCTCCCTGAGACCTTATTATTAACATTGGTGTTCGCAGGAGCAATCTAGGCCATCTTGGCTCAACTCCCCAACTAGGTGATGTATGTCTCCCTGATAATGAGGCAATCTTGCACATATCCAGCAGCTACTGGGCATTCTGCTGGCCAGTGTCTCCAAAGCAGCAGCAGCCTCCCTTTCCACAGCAACGGCCATTGCTGGCACACTGGAGCCACCACAGTGGTGTGAACATGGATAGACCCCTCCATCTTTCACTCCAGCCTACATGTCTGACACTGTCTACATGTCTTTGCAGCTGAATACAGAGACATGGGGGTTCAACAGGATCCCGAGGTAACAAGCATGTCAATACATGAGATAACTCATCCCGGGCCATGATGGAAGTGATGACCCTCAATACGCTGACATCATTCTTTAACTTCAGACTGGAAAATCCCAGTCGTAAAAGCAATTCTAAACATTGATATTATCATCAATGAAAAACATTAAACAGCTTTTAAACTAACTCACATGTATTAGTATCAAAGCAAAGGGATGATCAGAGTCTGGCCCTTTGAAGTGAGCTCTGGCCATGACAACAGTGCCACTGCTGCTTGTAGCTTCTTCTCTGAAGAGGTATACTGTCATGGTACTTTGCCCTCTAGAAGACATCTCTGTAGCTTTTCAAATCTTATCAAGTGGCTGAAATAATGACATTTTCTTTTGGGATGTCACTTGTTGCTGGTAATTTGCCTTATGGGTAATAAATGGCAATGTTAATATACATCTTGGTATTCTAATTTCAAAAGCTTCTATTTTCTTCTGTTGATCTTTAATTATTATCCAGGTTTCTGAGGCTGTGAGTGGGTAGAATGTAACATCTTCTGAGTTGTTGTCCTTGTTACTAGCTTGAGTCTTCTTGTTATTAACACATTCTTCATCCACACAAAAGCACTTCTGGCTATCTCCATCCCTCTTCTAACTTATGCATTACATTTGTTATCTATGCTATTATTTACCCCAAATAAACCAAGCTGTTCCAGTGTGACATGATCTACATTAATCTTTCCTTTCTTCTAACTAATTCCTTCTAACTGTCATTGCTTTGTCTTTCTGATGTTTATACTCCATTCATAATCTGGACAGGACAAATCTAAGAGTACATAATTAGATGAAGCTCGAGGTTACAAAATTAATAGAAAAAGAAACATTAATAGTTCTGTATCTGAATGCATATAGCTTTTGAAATAAAACAGAACTTATAACACAAATAGAAATAAAAAAATATAGTCAGTACAGAGAGACGAGTGCAAACGAATAGGGTGGGTCCTGAACATTGAAGGGTTTACGACATTTACGAGAGACTGGGAGCTAGGAAAAGATGGAGGGATGGTTCTCTTAATTAAAGATTGTATTAGCCCAGTAGGGAGAGATGACATCAATATAAGAAACCAGGATGCAGAAGTGGCCTGGTTGAAGATGAGAAACGATAAGAGCAAGACGTCTGTTCTGAGAATGGTGTACATGCCCTCAGTAATATAGAAGGACAGAGCATAAAGGAAGACATAATGAGAGTTTGTCAGAAAGATATGGAGATAATCATGGGAGATTGTGATCAATATGTAGACTGCAATAATCAGGTGGGCAAAGGCAGAAAGATGAGGACTTCATAGAATATTTTTGGGTTTTTAGAACGGTATATTCTGGAGGCAACCAGCAAGTTATATGAGATCAGACATTGTGCAACAAAATAGGATTAATGAATAAGCTCATGATAAAGACACCCCAAGGGCAAATTATCATGATATGACTGAATTTTGCATTTAATTTGAGGAACAGAACAATGGGTCCAAGACAAGTATTTTATACTTAAATACAGGTGATGATGAGGGCATGAAAGCAGAGTTAGCTAAAATTAATTGGCAAACAAGGGTAGGGATAGATCAATAGAGATAACAGTGACAGACTTTTAAACACTATTTTGGAATATATAGAATCAATACATTGTGAAAAGAAAATAAAAAATCTAAGGGAACAATCCAGTATCTGTGATTAACCAAAAAGATTAAAGATAATGTCAGTCTTAAAAGAAAACATATAATTATGCAAATATTGGTGGGTAGGTAAGAAAATTAGATAGAATGTATATCTTAAAAAATTTAAAATGATTAAAAGGTTAATAAGGAGGGAAAATTAGAGTATGAGGGAAAGCTACTTGTGAAAATAAAAACAAAAAAGAATCAGTTTTGTTAGTTAATTAAATAAGGAAAGAGTTAGCAAAATGAACATTGGTCTGAAAGAAAGTGAGTCTGGAGAACTTAAATGGTAAATAAAGATATGGTAGATAAATTGAACAGCTATTTTGCATTGAACTTCACTATGATAACACTCTTTGGTGCCATTATTTTCTTCATTACTGTTGTTATTTTGCTTGTATTAATTTTAGTGAGCCCTGCCCCAATTCAATATCAGTTTCTTTGAGGTTTCTAGCAAGCAGTCTCCTTCTTCAATTGTAAAAAAAATCAGCATGCTACAACTTTCCTCATTATTTTGATGATGTAAGGATAAATTGCAAAGAGCAAATTATTTGAAACATTATTTAAGAAAATGGTCAAAACTATACCAAAAAGGATTTTAATACTGTTTACTTAGCTACAGAAATAAGTACCTGAAAGCTACATGATCCTATTTCATATTCTAATGTATTTTCCTGTGTACTCAGGCATAGCTGAAAGATATGTTCACAAAGAACATTATTAGTTACCTTTATCTTTATGAGGATCACATTATTTTTAATGACTTGCCTTTTAAAATGAATTTTTTACAATTGAGTAGAGTCCATCTCTTAACAGTTGACCCCACTATTTCTCCTCGGGTGACTGTGACAATTGTATTTCTGCAGGGTCCTTTGTTGTGTTTGATTCTGATAAATAACTACCGGCAGAGAAATATCTTAATGCTGTGGAAACGGCCTTTGCAAGAAGCCTGGTTATTGTCCCCGAAGGGTCAGCAGAGAGTGCTGGAAGCTGATGAAATAAGTTGGCTGTGAAACTGAAGACAACCAAAAGAATATACAGAAAACAGCTTTTATTTATAGTGCCAATCAGCGATGCTTTAATAGAGCCAGATGAACTGTAGGGGTCTCTTCCCTGATATCTGACACATCCATCATGCTGCAGATCAGTATCCTTAGGGCTGACTGAAGCACAAGCTGTTATATAAGGCAACGTTTCTGAGGGGTTCATGATCGTATACATTGGAACCATTCATTCTGATGCTGTCAAACACAGGCGATGGCCGAAGACAAGGAGTTCTTACTCTAGCTCTCAAAGGGAACAGATATGCCTGTACCAGCTCCCTAAGGTCCTAGTAATTATATTTGACCAAATGTAGTTATATTTATTGCTATCTTGCAATAAACATTCTTGTATTCTAAGAACAATGCATCGTTTTAAATACACTATGGTGGTGTACCCTCCCCCACGAGATATGCTCAAAACAAAGCAAAGTTAAAGACAGATTGATGCCTGATAACTAAATAAGAGGGGGCCAAGACTAGACTATGGATCAGGAATGGTCATCTGGGAAAATACCATAGCATCAAGACCATCTGGCTTTGTTTCAGATTTTCAACATTTGGATTTAATTGGTTTCTTCCTACTTGTTTAAATTTAATGAAACAGTATAGATTCTGAATGAATCCCCTTAGAAGTTCCTAATGTAGGCATAAGGTCCTGAATCATCTTCCTCAAGGCAGTTTCAGCTGTGACATTTTCAGCTGTACTTTCAAATGCAACCAGGACCCTGTCCCTGTATTACTGGTCATTAGGCTTGCACTGTGAGCTGTTAGGAGAGCCCCACTTTGAGATGGAGCATATCAGTATAGAGCAAAAACGCCTCAGAAAACTGTGGTTGCATATTAAGTGCAACAAGGGATCACAAGCCTGAACGTTGGAAAAAAACCTCTGAAGGTGTCAGTTGAGATTAAGGTCTTCAATGTTAATTCTCGAAGACCATTTGGATTGGTCATGTGGATACAAATGCAAGCAGGCAGGATTGTCAACCAGGAATTGATGTATCTTACATCATTACAGAAATTCAGTGGGTGCTGAATAAACAGGTAGTGGCTGGAATGTTGGGGGAGAGGGCACAGTCTTGTTTAGGTGATATGCTCTCCACCCAGATGTTCTGAGCTCATGCCTATAATCCCACTTAATTTTGAGTATAATTGCAGATAAAACATTATTTCTTGAAAGTCTTTTTTTATTAAAGGTCCACCACTTCTGCTTGCATCTTGGATTAACAGGGAAGTTTTACTTTGTTAAGTTTTGCATTCCCTGCTGAATAAACAAAAGACCACATTCTATGATCTTACACTCTGTCTTAGTACTATCCTGCTCCATATCTTTTTGAGTTTGACAAAACGTAATGATCCTGAACCCATGCTGCAACTTTCAGAACGGGCAGACTAAAAGCATCTCTTGTCAGGAATTGAAACATCATTAAAACTAGTGGACTGGAAAGAACATTGTGAAATGTTAGGGTAGGTTCAGTTTCTGACAACTATCACATGGCACCAAGTTTCTTAAATATTTTCAAACCAACCTGTTCAGAGAGACATTATGATGTACATTCTGTAGCAGTTGAGATTGGGGCAGGGACACTACCATTGCACCACAAGAGGGCCTCCTACCCAAATTTCTTAATCTCCAGTTATTTCATCAACTCCTTCCAATTACTCTGCAATAGTTTCCTTGACAGTCCATTTCCTGTACTCTCATCTCTGTTTTAAGTAGTTAACTGGACTGGAATGTGTTGGAGAATTTAAGGAACTTAAAACACACATTTTATTACAGCGTTTGGTGTTGGTATGTCTGCATATGTAATTTTGCTCCTACATATGGTGCTAAAGTTTGAGTAAGATGATAATATGGAAAATATTTAGGCTTAGGTCACTTGGTTATGATGTTGGAATTGAAGAACTATTCATAGAACCCCCACAGTGCAGAAAGGGGCGTGTACAGTGTGAAAACAAGCCATTTGGACCCTCCACACTAACCCTCCAAAGAGCATTCCACCCAGACCCAGCACCCCCACCCTATCCTCATAAACCCACATTTACCATGGCTAACCCAACTAGCCTGTACATCTCTGGACAGTGGGAAACTCACACAGACCTGGGGAAAATGTGCAAACTCCACGCTGACAGTGGCCAGAATCAAACCTGGGTCCCTGGTGCGGTGAGGCAGCAGTGCTAACCACTGAGCCACTGTGCTGCTCCATTTTAGAGAAAAGAGAAAGAGAGAGACAAGAGAATTGAAGTTTTCAAAATCATAAAATATTTGTGAAGTGGAGGTACCAGTGTTGAACTGGAGTGGGCAAAAGTCAAAAATCACTCGACACCAGGTTACAATCCAACAGGTTTATTTGAAACCGCAAGATTTCAGAGCCCCCGCTCCTTCCTCAGGCTACCTTAGGAAGCAGTGGTTTCGAATAAACCTGTTGGATTCTAACCCGATATCAGATAAAATATTTGAATATGATAAAATTGCACAAATGATTCAGAATGAATCATGATAAATAGGACTCAAGGACATGCCTGTGACAAATAAGGAGTTTTATTGCATTGCAAATCATTCAAAAGTTGACACATTTTTAATGTTAATTTACTGTATCAAAGGTAGTTGACCACTTTAAATGTGTTGTGCTATGTGTCAGTAAGGCTGTATATAGATAATCAGAATCTTGTTTTTTTTCTATCACTGTATTGAGGACAAACTTAATAAAGGTGGGCATAACTCGACTTAAATGGCACTTAACATAAATGTGATCCAGTCGGCTTAAATGTGCTGATGCACCAGTTTATTCAGCAATTTAAATTCTGTTGCCATTGCACAACTAAAGTATATGTACTTGAAGCCCTTAGTTCTGGGAATTGATGAAACGCTTGAATTCAGCTAAAATAAACGAAGTAAAGAACTCGCATTTACATAGCACCTTCTACACTTCCAGGGCACAGCAAATCTTCTTACAACTAATGAAGTATTTTTAAACTGTGAAATTAATATTGTGATAAGAATTGCCAATCTGCAGGTAGCAAGTTGGCAAAGACAGCATGAAATAACGATAAAATAATGTTTCCTTAGTCATGTTGGTTGATCAGTAAACATTGGACAGCACTTCCCTGCACTGTTTAATGCCACGGGATATTTTACATTGATCTGAAAAGGAAGCTAGAGCCTTAGTTCAATTGTCTGGCTATTATTCAGAGTATTTGGAGGATAACAAAAGGATGTGTTATTCTATGACAAGAACTGTAACATTCCCCATACTAATGCAGCGCCATGGGAAATCTTTCCAGCTCTATGCACATGGAAATATCTCTTGGATTATATCCCCCAGCTGACTAGTTCTTCATGCTTATTGTGTTGTGATTCATATAAAGCTGGTATTCCTATCAGTCAATAAGAAAACTACCTACAATAACATTATTATCCATGACTGCAGATTTTCCATGTAACAATCACTAGTTTACTGCTTTCAGGGCAAACTCTAATAACTTCAAGTAAAGATAGTGATCAGCATTATGTGGCTTAACTGGTACAAAGGTATGATTTAGTGTATTCATTTTCCACATCCATTGAAGTATACACAAAACATGAAAATGCCTCAAGGGACTATTTGAAGAAATCCAGAGGCATTCTCCCAGATGAGCTAGTCACAAGTTCATGATTTTCTGGTTATTTATCACATTGAGGACTGTTGGATCTTGCTGAGTGCAAATTGGCTGATGAATGTCCCCATGTTAGAGAAGTAACCACACTTCAAATGTAAATTTCATGGGAGATACGTGAAGTAAAATGACCAAATTTAACAAAGAAATACCAAATAAAAAGATCACCAAAGATTATCCTTGTGACTTTTCCTTTAATACAAATTAGAACCAGTACAAACCAATGTGAATTAGCAGGAATATGATGGTTCAAACAGAAAAATCACTTTAAATAGTCAAGATAACAAAGGTATGTGTTATGCTATGACAAGGACCTATACTGCTTCCTGTACTAGTGTAGCATCATGTGAAATCTCAGACTTTCCAACTCAGTTGTTTGGCCTTTCAGTTGCATTCATTGGCAAGTGTATCCTACCTGAGCTCTCCTAATGTGCACCGTATTGACATTGTGCACATCTCTCACTCATATCATGTTTTTGATAGAGTTGAAAAATGTGGTGCTGGAAAAACACAGCAGGCCAGGCAGCATCCGAGGAGCAGGAGAATCAACGTTTCGGGCATAAGCCCTTCTTCAGGGGGTTTATGCCCAAAGCGTCGATTCTCCTGCTCCTCTGATGCTGCCTGGCCTGCTGTGTTTTTCCAGCACCACATTTTTCAACTCTGGTACTCCAGCATCTGCAGTCCTCACTTTCTCATGTTTTTGATAGTATGGCTTTCCAGAGTTTCTTTTCAATTGACTGTGTTACGATCTAAGCTGATGCCATTACTATAATAGTCAGTTCCCAGAATGAAGTCTGGTTTGTTAAACTATATGTTGTTATTTATTTTGATTTTAACAATGTCATCTTTCACTAAAACACAAGCAAGTAATGCTGCAGAAAATTGTTACTCAAAAAAGTGAGGATAAATAGCATAAGCCAAACTATTCACAGATAATACATGCTTAATGATTTTGAAATACATGATAAAAACACAAGCCAATTAATCTCAACAGCAGCCCATTACAGTACTCAAAAGAAAGAATTCCCTGCAAAATCCCCTATTGAACTATGACTTCAGTTCCTGGTCATGAGAATCTGAAAGCCTCATCCTTGATTTGTCATTTATCTGAGCTTATACTTTCTCAGTTTCACATCACCCCTTCAGGATTTTATGTAACACCTTCAGGATTTTAACCAAACACTTCTGGTCTGGAACTTTGAAACTAAACCTTTTAGCAGTCCACTGCAACTTCTCAGGTGCATCAATTTTACATATCTACCTTCAGCTTTGTCTTCTGCAAATGCCCAAACTTAAACTAAAAAAAGGTATTTCTTCCAAAGTTGTTCATATTTTCCCTAAATCCAAAAGAGAACAATTCCAGCATTTTCTACTTGATATCTAATGTGATTACTATTTGCCTTGTTTACTTGTAAATTCTTCAAAGGTAAACAAAACTCCATTTTTCTCTAGGACTTCTAATACTGTGCTTGAAAGAAATCAAGCATCATGTATCACTTACTTATGAATAAGTCATTAAACCTCTTCACAGATGCAGAGACCAAACCACATACAACTCATTTAATATCCAATTTCTAAAATAATATATGATTTTAAATTTGTATAAATCACACTCCATATATCACAACTGATCAATGCTTGGTTCATGACCTAGTTCTCTGAAACAAACTGTTATTCATATGCCTAATCTATTTGCAACACTATTTTGCATTCAGACGCTTTTAGTTCACCGATAGATCACTTGGTCAGAAGTGTTTGGAATTCTGTTTTCCTCTTACTACTAAGCTGAGGATCAACATTTTCATTGGGAGTTTTGTTGCCATGTACTCATACTAATACTGTGTTCCTCTTATTTCTGTCACTTGTTTACTTTCTCTTTGCTTCTACATCTACATGATTATTGTCTTTAGTCTACAGCTGTCTTTTGACTTGAACCTCTCTTCAAGTCTGTCAACTACACTTCAATTGCATTTTAATTTCTTTCCTGCTGGTACTACTACATGGCTCACTGGTGAACAAACCTGTTGTATTTGTCCAGAAATTCAAATTGAAAACATTGCAAATGATACCAACTTTTGAAAGTTCTTTTCAAACTTTTTAAAACAACAGAGATTCCTCAGACATCGCAAAACATCTACAAATTTTTCTTTATTCTTCCTGTTTCTGGCAGAAGCTTGCCACAATTGCCTTTAAATGTTTTAGTTTAATTTAACATTTAATCAAGTACAACTCATACGGTAAGTGACAATTAATTTCCCATTTATTCCTACAACAATTTTTCAACACAAACAAAAAGAAAACCATCTCTGCACCTGAAGAGATCCTATTAATAATTCAATGGTTTTTGTAAAAAACCGTAATGCTTTTCCCATTGTGAGTTGAAAGGGACCATTTAAACTTGTTGTGGAAATTGAAAGGGTGCAGAAAAGATTTACAAGGGTGTTGCCAAGTTTGAAAAGTTTGAGCTCTGGGGGGGGTGGCTGAATAGTTTGGGGCTATTTTCTCGGGAGTGTCAGAGTCTGAGGAGTCACCTTAGAAGTTTATAAACTCCTGAGGGGCATGGATAGGGTGAATAGTCAAGGTATTTTCCTCAGGGTAGGGAAGTCCAAAACTACAGGGCATAGGTTTAAGGTGAGATGGGTAAAGGGTAACTTTTTCACACAGAGGATGGTGCATGTATGGCATAAGCTGCCATGGGAGGTGGTGGAGGCTGACACAATTACAGCATTTAAAAAGCATCGGGATGGGTACACAAACATGAAGGGCTTAGCGGGATATGGGCCAAATGCTGGCAAATGGGACTAGATTATTTTAGGACATCTGGTCAGCATGGACAAGTTGGATAGAAGGATCTGCTTCTGTGCTGTACATCTCTATGACTCTATAACCGTGGGGTGGTGGGTGGTGAATGGCAGTGGTGATGCCATGATCTTTCCTTATCCACTCCAATTAAGGTATGTATGTTGATGTCTTTCATGCACTACCAACAATTGATAACCTTAATGTGTATCTATGACACCTCCTGTTACTACTGTTAACTCACTGAGCCTGTACGGTCACCTCATGGGGACCACAACAAAAAAACCTTCGCTGCTTGCAGGATCCCAAGGAAGTTTGTAATTCAAAAGGATTCAGCACCTGATCAAGGAAGCAGGCAGCTGGAATGGAATGGAATGAAATAGAGTTTATTGTCATGTGCACTCAAAAAAGTGCAGTGATAGTTGGTAATGTCACCATTTTAGGATACCTAGGTGCAGATACATAAGTGTTCGTTATAGAATTGAAAGAGTAAAAAAGAAATCTGGTATAGGAATACAGAGTTTTTAAAAGGTACTCAAGTTAGTGAAAGTCCAGTATAAGAATAAAAAGTATCTTTAAACAAGTACTCAAATTGCTGTCCTTTTCACTAAGTCTGTGCCAGCACCACCACAGCTTGCTTCAGGCCTCGAGGTCTTGCTACCTCCTCACACTGACCTCCAGCCCAGGACCCACCTGTGGGAGTTGCCCCAGGACCCATCTCCCAAGCCGGCCTGGACCCAGACTCGCCTCCCGCACTGGGTTCCAGCCTGCAATTCACCCCCGGGACTCGTCCCCAGGTCTGGACTCGGACTCCTCCCCTCCATTCCGTTTGTGTAAGCTTAAGAAGTTAAAAAGTTAAAAGTTGTGGAGTTGGCGGGGGCGGGAGAAAAACTGCAGAAAAGAGAAGAAATAAGAAAGGACAAGGAATTGGCAAAGCAGAGGATCTCCGGCTTTGCTACTCTACTGCCATCAGAGGAGTTACTGACTGACACCTCCATATCCTCGCTGCCAGTCCCCTCACCTTAGACCCATGGCCCAAGTTTAGTGACGATGTTTGGCCTCAGGTGAGTGTAGTACCAACAGAAGCCACTGTCACCCCAGTGTTAAAGTTAAGGGTGCCATAGTCCTAGAGGACTATCAGACTGCTTCTTCAATAGGCAGAGAGAGGGACAGAGAGAGATGGTTAGTGCTGGTTCAAGCTGAGGGAAGAGGTTGCGAAGGCCAGTCTTTCACAGTAGCCTCAACAGTTTAGGAATTGAGCCCACTGCATTCTAAACCAGCTGTTGAGCCAACTGAGCTAACCAATTCCCTCCCTTCAGTGCTGCTAATATTCAATAGAGCTGCTGATCTCCAATTGGAGCATGATATCACCCTTTCAGGACAGTTGAGGAAGTTTACTTTTCCCGCTGAGGCCTGTGCGACTCTCTGCCTCAGAAGATGGTGTAGGCAAAGTCATTGAATATTTGTAAAACAGCAGCGGATAGATTCTGGTTAGGCTGGGAGTGATTGGGCTACCAGGGGTAGGTGAGAATTTGGAATTCAAAACACAAGCAGGATCAGCCATAATCCTATTGAATGGCACAGTAGTTTTAAGGAGCTGAATGTTCGACTTTTGCTGCTAGTTATTATATGATGCAGGGCTCTCATTAGCTCTGCAGCCAGGTGCCAGATCCACCAGCATCCATCAAACACTGCCCTTGCTTTTGACTTCACATTTGCTGCTCAGTGACCTAATTGAGCAGACCAAGATTAAAGAGAGTAGAAAAGAAAGTGACAAAAGTTGTGAAAAGGCTTGAGAAGCTTCTAAAATCAATAAACATATTGAATTGACCCCATATACAAATCCTGATGAAGGGCTTAAACCCAAAATGTTGATTCGCCTGCTCCTCAGATGCTGCCTGACCTGCTGTGCTTTTCGAACACCGTACTCTCAACTCTGATCTCCAGCATCTGCCGTCCTCACTTTCTCCCATGTACAAAGCATTTAGATATGGAACTGGAATTACCAGAAAACAGAGACACAACTACCAGATGGGACAGACCACCAACGTTTCACCAGAGGAACGCGGACGATGGATGACGAAACATATGCAGAAAAACATCAGCCTGGCAAACAAATCTACAAGCTCCCCCACCACCTGAGCTACAAACCTTCTTTAAAAAATTACTATAGCTCAGGGATTTTGCAAAGTGAAACCTATTCAAATGACATGGTTTCACTGGTGGAATGGACTGCCAGAGAAAATTACTGCCAGAGATGCAGATACAGTGACAAAACTTAAAAAACATTTGGACATGAATAGGAAAGATTTAGAAACATATGGGCAAACTGCAGCCAAAGACACGGATGAGTTGGACTGAAGGGTCTGTTTCTGTGCTGTATGACTCTATGACTTAGGGGATATTTCTTGAGGGCAGATTTGACAAGGAATGAGCTACGAGAGGTTCATTTTTGTAAGAAACACTGAACTATTGGTTTGGGTTTTCTGCCAGACATTTTAAACAATGTCGAATTTCTTTGCAATGCGGGAAGAATGAAGACTGTGTGCTTTGACAGCGTATTCCTTAAACGAAGTTGGAAAATGCAGAGCAATTATTGTAGACAGGAATCGTCAGCTTGTTCCAATAAAACACATTCATGTTTCTACAAAGGGAATGAGCAGAGAAGCTAATTTCAAAGGCTTCAGATGGATTGAACTGGCAACTGATAATGCAGAAATGAGACAAAATACAGCAAGCCTTACCGTCACATCAGAGGCACATTCAGTGGACCTTTCTCTTATCATTATACAGCATATTTGAAAATGGCGGCGCTGTCAATTTCTGGGCTCCTGTCAGAATTTCTTAATGGTGAAAATGTTAAACCTATGGCGCATGTTGTGTTGGAATGTTGACATTTCCGCAGATCAGATTGTGAAAGTGGGCACAAGTGTGAAATCAAAGTACTTGATGGAAGAACATGGAGAACTTTGATGAATTCAGGGGAGATTTACACTTTCTCATCTGAAAGCCCAAGTGTACATCCATAGCAGATTTGTAAAGAAAGTTCTCTCTCACAGGTGGCAAGGGAATTATCTGAGAACAATGTTGACATTTCCAGGATCTTTATTTTGCTTCAGGTTTTCTATCTCTCTCTCTCTGTGGCCCTGTAGCTGGTGTCATTTGTCAGCTGGCAACTTTTTTTCAGTTGAGAGGGCAGTACAAACATCATTATGGTGTCTGTGTTGAGATCAACAACACTCAGCAGACATTTGTTTTTGTATTCAGAAAACAATGGGGCTGAAATAGACTTAGGGCCGTAGGGAATCAGCCCATTTGCTGCTCAGTCCAATTTAATTTCTTATAAAAGTCCCTGCAGAAAAGGATTCCTTGGGGATTAAAAAAAAAACCTCCTGATTCATAGCCCATTTTTTTTTCTGCTGACCTCCCGAAACCAATTTCATTCCAATAAAGCATTAAACCACTCTAGTTCACATATTTGTTTTCATTTCATTGGTTCAGACTGATTATCCATTTTTTAAAAAAGTCACCTACAGTCAATCATTAATGACAAATACTGCACCAATTAGAATCGTGCTTAGAGGAAAATATGTTGGAAACTCTGACCATGAAGAAGTGGTTTGGTAACAGTGAGTTGTGAGAAACCAATGTCTGCTCGTGCTAAATTGTGACTGAAACACTAAATGTAAACTATCCAAGTGAAACCAATAAAGTGCACAAAATGAAAGCTGCCTGACAGGCAGGAGAAAGCATATAATGCATGCAAACTCATCTAAGGCAAATTATTGGCCTTAGAAAATAGAGTGGATGGCACAAGGCAAATTTTAGGGAACATGGACAAGACTCTAATGGACAGAATTTGATAAGTGGGGACAGGTTTTCAAATGGGCCCTGTAATAACAATAATTGTTTCTCAGCTGAGTGCAGAGGCATCAATGAGCTCTAGCAAACTGGGTGTCATCGCAGCATCTGCGGGCCTCAGATCACTGGCACTCAGAGGACTGCTGGAGACCAGGCACCTATTCAGCTCTAGGTAGGAGAGCTCCCATGGAGTCAGCCTGTCATAACTTTGTGCAAATGTACAAGCAAGCCCAAGAGCAGCTGGTGATAATGTGGGCAGGACTCCCTAGAATTCTCCCCTCAAGAGTCTCCAGAGGTGACTGCCCCTTCCCCGCCACCCCTCCCCAATTCTACCCTATGATTCTTTGTGGAAGTTGAAGCTGAAGAAGGTGAGCTGTATTCATCGATAGAACACTCTTCAGATGTCTGTGGCCTCCAGCCACAAATACTCTCAAGACTGTCCACCCAAACCTTCAAGGCCAACAGGACGGTTTCTTTTACTGCAGCTCTGGACCCAGGACGGCGCCTAGTTATATTGTGAGGGCAAGGATAATGAAAACCTTCTGAGGCTACATAGTTGGAAGGAGTGACACTTCATTGTAAATAGAATTTTACATTTGTAAGTACACTGGCACTTTAAATCATTGATGACCTAAGTGACTGCCACTTTAACAAGGATTAGAATGAAGCCATAGAAATGGCCTATCTTTAGTGCTTACTATGCTCCTTGAAGAAGTGTTACTCTTTCTCTAACACCCATTGTTTGTCCCTGGGGATAGAAAAGGTTCTGTGTAGCAATGCTTGAAGTGGCATCAGGTATTCGTTTCACTGCTCAGGATATACTTGAAACAACAAACATACCTGAGCTGCATATTTCACTAAACTGTTTCCTCCATTGTATCCATGACCTGAGTCTAAAGCTACTGCTGTCGCTCATTTCCTCAGCTACTTGCAAACACATTTTCTTGTTGATAGCATTGGTATCTTCCCTTTAGTGCTGGGGTAAAATATCATAGCATCTGGCTGATGCTTTTGCTCTACCTCCATCATTGGATTCCTGAAACATTGAATCTTCCTTATTTCCACTGTTCCTTTAAACATAGCCAGGACATCATATGTGTATGTATCACACCCACTGCATAATTTGGAAATGTGAAACCTGGAAGGCCAAGTTGATTGCTGATCTCAATGCACTTATTTAGCACTCTGGTTTCATCCATGCAACACCAGCCACTCTCACCCACTAGCAACTAGATTGCAGCCTTTATATCAGGTCACTCAAAATGACTCCATGTTTTGTGTTTGTATAAAAGCGTAATTTGTTAAGGATTACTCAACTCTTCATCTGGATGACTGAATAGTTAGCTTTAGTGTCAGTGATTCAACCTGATAAAATGGTGATGTGCAAGATTGAATGACTCACAAATCTCATTACAATCTTAAAAAGAGAAGATTCCTTCTGTCAGAAATTCAGCTGTCTTCTCTGACATGATTTGATGAAACTAAAGAGTCTTCAGTGGAGATAAAGTTCAAACATTAACATCAGCGTGAGAAACACCTTGGACAGGTTATTCAGAAAAGAGAAGCTCTACCAATTTTCTTGAATACTAACAAACGGAACCCGAAAATTATGTTCTTAAGCAGCAGACTTTCAATCCAAACAATGACTTGGACGTTTATAAAAGAGACAAAGAACTGCCGATGTTGGAATCCAAGGTGGACAAGCTGGAGGCTGGAAGAACACAGTAAACCAGGCAGCATCAGGAGGTGGAGGAGGCAATGTTTCAGGTGTAACCTTTCTTCAGCTATAAATTGGGAGCAGATGGAGTACTGGCAACTCCATTTGATAAACCCACTTTACCCATTGAAGTAGTTTTATAAATGAATTAATAACCAGAAAATAGAAACTTAGGGGAATTGTTGTACAAGGTGGTTAGCACCTGAAAGCTTAAGTCACATCATAAGAAAATCTCTCCTCTTCAGGAGATGAAGAACTGTTCCTAGGAGGAGCTAACCAGGGTTCCAAGAGTTTTTGCAAATAAAGGTCTTCAGTGCTAAGTCTATGCAGCTAATATTAAAGTATAGCTTGAGTTCTCACAAAGAGATATTGTTTAAGTCAGATTTATCATAACTAACTACTAAGTACAATGTAATAAACCTATTCTGTTTATTAAGATTGAGCCTCACTTCTGTCAAACATCTTGTGTGGGTATTTTTGTGGGTATCAGCAATTTACAATAATACCAATACAAAAGATTAGTGGCAGTAACTCTATCCAAGCCATTGCATTAGATGGTTCTAATGGACACGACCACAACAGATATCATGGTTGCTACATGAAAAAATGAGGCGTATTAATTAATGGTGATGAACTCTGACCGCACTGATAGTCCTGAATCTCAATAATATGAGTCTCTGAGCTTGATGTTAATAAAAAGGACTTTAAATTTGAAATTCTTTAAAGTAGATCTTATCCTCAAAACAAATTTTAGGGTATTTTGATTCGTTAGTCTGAGTTTGTTGTTAATTTTAAAATTAAATTTCTTTTTCCTTCACTTGAGTATTGATAGAAGTTAACAGGTGTGTCTCTGTTCATTGGCACTGGCATTGGTAGAATTAATCCTTTGAGTGCTGGAAACAACTTAACTCATATAAACACTTGGGTGATGAGTTAATTTGTTGTTGGATCAGCCTTCCTATTTAGACATGTGAAAGCTTGTCCAGTTTTGAAATCTTATCTTTTAACCACCTGAGAGCAAAGACCTTTCAAACATGACCAATTAGGTTTGATTGCTTGGATTTTCTGATAATTCTCCATTGTGTTTAGTGCTTAACATGCTTTGTCAAGTGTAATGATGAAAACATCTCACAGAATTTCAACCATAATGATTTGCAGTAGGGGAATAAGAATTCAAGGTGGTGTTGCTCTTTATAGAGCAGAGAGGTTAAGGAGAAAGTTAATAGAAGCGTTTAACACCATGGGTAATTTTGCTAGATTAGATAGGAAAAAATTGTTTTCATATGGTAGATAATCAGAAGAATGGAAAAAAAATTCAAATGACTTACACTTGCTTTGCACCTTTTATGATTGTCTAAAGCACTTTACATGTGTTCATGAAAACGGTGTTATAATGTTGGAAGCATAGCATTTAATTGGCCCACAGCAAACTTTCACCAACAGAAATGTGATAATCCTCAGAAAATGATTTTAGTTGTTATTAGTTTAATAAAGAGACAAATGTTGACTCGAATGCTTGAGATAACATAGAGTCATATAGTCATAGAGATGTACAGCATGGAAACAGACCTTTCGGTCCAACCCGTCCATGCCGACCAGATATCCCAACCCAATCTAATCCCACCAGCCAGCATCTGGTCCATATCCCTCCAAACCCTTTCTATTCATATACTCATCTAAATGCCTTTTAAATGCTGCAATTCTACTAGCCTCCACCACTTTCTCTGGCAGCTCATTCCATACACATACCATCCTCTGAGTGAAAAAGTTGCCTCTTAGGTCTCTTTTATATCTTTCTCCCCCTCACCCTAAACCTATGCACTCTATTTCTGGACTCTCCCACCCCATGGTAAAGACTTGTCTATTTATCCTATGCATGGCCCTCCTGATTTTATAAACCTCTATAAGGTCACCCCTCAGCCTCCGACACATCAGGGAAAACAGCCCTAGCCTATTCAACCTCTCCTTATAGCTCAAATCCTCCAACCCTGTCAACATCCTTGTAAATCTTTTCTGAACCCTTTCAAGTTTCACAACATCTTTCCGATAGGAAGGAGACCAGAATTGAACGCAATATCCCAACAGTGGCCTAACCAATGTCCTGTGCAGCCGCAACATGACCTCCCAGCTCCTGTACTCAATACTCTGACCAATAAAGGAAAGCATACCAAACGCCTTCTTCACTATCCTATCTACATTGACTCCACTTTCAAGGAGCTATGAATCTGCACTCCAAGGTCTCTTTGTTTAGCAACACTCCTGAGGACCTTATCATTGGATGTATAAGTCCTGCTAAGATTCACTTTCCCAAAATGCAGCACCTCACATTTATCTAGGTTAAACTCCATCTGCCACTTCTCAGCCCATTGGCCCATCTGATCAAGATCCCGTTGTAATCTGAGGTGACCTTCTTCGCTGGCCACTACACCTCCAATTTTGGTGCCATCAGCAAACTTACTAACTGTACCTCTTATGCTCACATCCAAATCATTTATATAAATAATGAAAAGTAGTGGACCCAGCATCGACCCCTTGTGGCACTCCACTGGTCACAGGCCTCCAATCTGAAAAACAACCCTCCACCACCACCCTGTGTCTTGTACCTTTGAACTAGTTCTGTATCCAAATGGCTAGTTCTCTTTGTATTCCATGAGATCCAACCTTGCTCATCACATCTTGTTCTTCTTCAGAACATCCACAAAAGGGTGCAGACAGGACCTTGACATGCCATTTTATCTGTAAGATGGCACCTCCAGCAGTACGGTATACACTTAATGCTTCTTTAGCATGTCAAGTGATGTTTTTTGGTGCTCAGTTTTCAGGAGTGGGATTTGAACACACAATCTTCCAACTCATGGGGTGACAGAACAACAATAATTACTCAAATCAGATTTAAAATAATTAGCAAATTGTTTTTTCACATACGGCAAGTTGTTATGATCTGAAATACATTGCTTGAAAGGATATCAAATGCAGATTCTGTAATAAATTGCAGTGTGGAATCTTGAAAAGGCAAGATTTTCAGGGTTATGTGGAAGGACCAGGGAGTGAGGGTAATCAGTCAGGTTTTCAATCTGCAGCACTGACCTGGTAGATCAAATGGTCACCTTCAGTGCTGAATAGTTCTCTGAGCAGTAAGAATAAAATCAAGCTCTTTGAAAATGAGGGACTATAATGGGAGGAAAAAAAATGATTGATGGAGAATGTAACACTGAAAAGGCTATGATGAATTAAATGCTGGAATTTTGTTCAGGGTTATTTCAACCCCATTGTGAAAGGTCTGATGTAGATTTGACATCAGCTGTTTTAAACAAGGGGCTGGATGTACTCACGGGTCCTGGAACCCTGATAACTCAATCAAATTGGGTTCCTGAGCTTGCAATTTTATGCAGTAGGACAGGTTCAGTGGCCATCTAGAGGCATCTTCCCAACTGCCCACAACCATACTTGCCCTTCTGGTGAGGATGGCAGGCACGTTCTTGATGCTGCTGACCCATGAAGCAGGCGAGTACCCTTGACAATGTCATCTGAAGAGGTGCTCATTGCTGAGGCAGCAGAGTGATCAAAAGGGCAGCTAAATGCGGAGGCGCCATCTGTATAACTGCTCATTTAATAGATGATGTTCACGGATGACAGGCCATCATTGCTGGGGGAGGGGCCACCTCCACAAGGTGACCTATGCCCATGGCTGTGACCCTCACGGCCCAGCAAATCGGTGCTTAGCTCTGTCACAATATGTAGCTTTGACGTTTTTGATTCATTCATAGCATATGGCTGCCGCTGACCAGCCAGTATTTATTGCCTATCTCTAGTTTCTCTTGAGAAGATGGGGTGAGCTGCCTTCTTGAAACCCTGCAATCAATGTGCTACAAGTAAGCCATTAGTGTCATTAGGGAGAGAATTCCAGACTTTGGATCCAGTGAAAGAACAATGATATATTTCCAAGTAAGGACAATGACTAGCTTGGAGAGGAACTTGCAGATGGTGGTGGAGACAGTAAGGACTGCAGATGCTGGAAGCCAATGACAATAGATGTGAAACTGGAAAAGCACAGCAGATCAAACAGCGTCTGAGGGGCATAAAAGTCAATGTTTCGGGCTGAAACATTTGGATGAAGGGTTTCGCCCCCAAACATTGACTCTCCTCCTTGGAGGCTGTTTGACTTGCTGTGCTTTTCCAGATTCACATCTATTGCAGGGAGGCGTTCCCATGTATCTGCTGCCATTGTCCTGCGAGTTGGCAGTGGTTGTGGATTTAAAAATTGCTGTCTAATTCCCGCAGCACATCTTGCAAATTGTACACAGTGCTGCTACCGAGCATTGCTGGTGGAGAGTGTGGATGGTTGTGAATGTGCTGCCAGTCAGTTGGGCCATCTTTTCCTGGATGATGTTGGGTTTCTTGTGTACACCCATCCAGGCAAGCTGGGAGTATTCTGTCAGACTCCATGGCAATGGTCACTGCCTGACAGCTACAAGGCTGTCAGTCTTCCAGAGGCAGCATTGGCTTGTGAAGGGAAAATTATGTTTGAAACAATTTATTAGAGCCTTTTGAGCAACTAACAAGCTGAGTAGATAAAGGGGAACCTGCGGACTTGGTGATCTTGGATTTCAAAAGACATTTCTTGATGAGTAAGGGGATCAAGGGTTAGAGGCAGAAGACAGCAGAATGGGATTGAGAAAGATACTTGAATGGTGGAGCTGACTTGATGGGCTGAACGGCCTAACTCTGCACCTATGTCTTATATGTTAAGTACCAAATCAAAATAAGAACTCATTGCAAAAAGGGATAACATATTAACACAGATAAAGGAATGGTTAACTGACAGTAAGCAGAGAGTGTTTTTCAGGCCCGTAAGCTACAGCTAATATAGTGCCACAGGGATCAGTGCTGAAGTCTCAACTATTTACAATTTATATCACTGACTTGGATGTGAGGAACGATGTCACTGAAATAGGTAATAAAGTAATTAAATGACGAAGCAGGTTCAGATGGTCAAATCGCCTACTCCAGTCCAATTCCTACGTATACAGTAGACTGCAGCCATGTCGGGACAGGATTAGTGTAGTTTAGGTGGGCTTGGATCGGCGCAACATCGAGGGCCCAAGGGCCTGTACTGCGCTGTATTCTTCTATGTTC
This sequence comes from Chiloscyllium plagiosum, assembly GCF_004010195.1. Taxonomy (NCBI): domain Eukaryota; kingdom Metazoa; phylum Chordata; class Chondrichthyes; order Orectolobiformes; family Hemiscylliidae; genus Chiloscyllium; species Chiloscyllium plagiosum. The sequence continues at coordinate 14,313,902 of NC_057721.1, forward strand.
TATGTTCTATGTTCTAATTCCTACGTATATAGTAGACTGCAGCCATGTCGGGACAGGAGAGAGAGTGGAGCATGTGAGGAGTTATCCATGTGTACTAAAAATTCTGGACACTACATAAAGAGAGCTGTACAAATTCCCTAACTGTATACTGGTCACATTCCCTTACCCTCCCGCCAGAAACTAGATCCCTGGAACTAGTATGGCATTAGACTGGAACAATACAATGAAAATGTCTCCCAATACATGTTTCAAACTCATCTCCGTTCCATGACAAAAGCTATCTTTAAGTTTCCACCGAAAAGACAGTCACATAGTGCGACAAGAAATTTCTAGGTGCAAGTGCTTTCCTCTTTAATTTTATTAAACTGTCTTTTCTTGCAGTTTATAAGAGTCATGGAAATGTACAGCACGGAAACAGACCCTTTGATCCAACTTGTCCATGCCAACCAAATATCCCAACCCAATCTAGTCCCATTTGCCAGCACCCGGCCCTTATCCCTCCAAACCCTTTCTGTTCATATACCCATCCAGATGCCTTTTAAATGTTGCAATTGTACAGCCTCAAAAATTGTACTAACTCACAAAGCTGTCATTGCTTAGTGAATCAGTTATTTCTATGGATTTCTCTAAGATTTAACAGGTTCAAACTGTTTTGCAGTCCCATTAAAGAATGAATGAAAATGCATCAACTAGTCTAAATTATATCATGCACATTAGGAGCCTGTATCCCTGGAGGGAACTGAGTGAAACATGTTTAATAACAAGAAAAGCTGGATGGCAATACTGAGTCATCTGGAAGAGGGAAAAAATAAGAATGAAGAGAAACAAGAAAATCACACATGAATACCACTTCCCGTGATGCTATCTCCTTTATTGGGAAAAAAAACAAAGCACAGTCACAATGTAAACAAGAAAGCATCAAACATTTGGTGTCACTTCAGTGCAAACAGTTCTAGGATAATAAGCACACGTCAGATGCAATGCTACTGATTCACTATTGTATGACAATAACCACTTTGCCTACGACAAGTACACGACTGTTCATAGCAATAAATATATTTTGTCGTAGGTTTTTTTGACAAGAAAGGTACTTATATTTTTAGCTTTGATTACAGTGAAAGAAAATGTCTTTAGCAACTAGTGATCTTTGGGAAGGGGAAAATTGCAAACAGGGAGAGACACTTTTATTGGTAGCTTCTCCTATCCTATGCATGGCTGTCAAAAGATCAGGTCTCTGCTACCATGAAAATTTTATAACTGCAACTGTCTTAAGCATTGATCTCTGTGTTAAACCACAAACGGGAGAGCAGACACGCAGGACGTTATGAATTGCAGATGTTCGGTTCATGTGAGTGACATGCATCCATATAAATAATTCATCACAATGGGCTTGTTTTCCAAATTCTACTAATATCCCATCATATTTTTGATTGTGTACCACTCCTGGTGTTCTTATTATAAAATACAACCCAGTTCTTTGCCATCTTTTAAATCTTCATGCATTGTCCAATATTCAACATTGGTATTACGGTCAAATGCTGATCAGTTTTGTTGTGGGTTCAGGCAATAACTTTCAAACTGGAGAGCTCTATGTAATGGAACTAGAATTGATGGAAGGTGTCCCAGTGAACACAATACAGGAAGATGAGAATGAAAAAGGATTACTGGAATTCAGAAGTTAATGTCTGTCAGACATTGGGGAGTCCCAGTGGTATTATTGCTGGGCTATTAATCCAGAAACTCAGCTCATCTTCTGGGGACCCGGGTTCGAATCCCACCAAGGCAGACTTTGAAATCTGAATTCTTTAAAGAGTCTGGAATGATGATAATCCTGATGTCACTATCGATTGTTGGAAAAAAACATATCTGGTTTACTAATGTCCTTTAGGGAAGGAAATCTGTCATCCTTACCTGGTCTGGTTACATGTGACTCCAGACCTACAGCAATGTGGTTGATACTTAACTGCCCTCTAGGCAATTAGGGATGGGCAATAAATGCTGGCCCAGCCAGTGATGTCCCCATCCCATGAGTGAATAAATAAATAAAAGACTTATAGCTACCAAGAGATTGGTTAAAATAATTTCAGTGTCACCCATAACATTTGAGCATCAGCCTCTTTGATAAGCCTGTCTTTGTGTAAGTGTTTGAACACAAACATGACATCCTTTGAATTTCAAAGCGATAAAATATTACTGCACTTCTTAAAACAATATGAATTTTCTTTCTGCTCATCAAAAGCTTGCTGCAGAATAAAACTGTTCACAAAGAATACAATCACATTGCATTTGTCACATTTGCTGCCTTCTGGTAAAAGATCAGTGAAGCAAATGATGAGAATAAACAGTTGGAGGTCTGACGAATAAGGTTTTACCTTCCTGTGACCATGACTATTGGCTAAGTTTTCCTAGATCCTTTTAGTGTGCGGGCCGACTTAGTACAAAATCCAAAACTGGGATATAAACCTATGCATTTTATAAAGCTGTCTCTCTTGTACAGATAGAAATAGGGAAGAATGGCATTTCTAGCTGGAATTGAAAAATGGCTCTTTGTCGTGGCAAATTCTCAGAAAATGTTTCAAAGCTACACATTTCTACAAGAGTGCAAGCAGGTTTCCTTCTCATCACAGAGAAAAACTGGCCACTATCACTTGTACGACTGAAATTACACCCAGAGTCTAATACTGATATTTCCAAAAGATTGTTCATAAACAAGACTGCTTGTGAAGTGTTCCACTTATGATGAAGATGTGAGCATTTTCAAAGTGACTTGATGGAATTTACTGTAAACTAGCTTAATTTTATCAGGCAGATTTGGGAAAGGATTCTCTGCAAATGGACTTAATTGCATTGGGAAGAAAAGGTCAGTTCTGAAGAATAGGACCATTAATCAGCTTTAGACACTGCCTATCAGCACCAATACACAGTAACCTTGATTATCCGACACGAGCAGGGAGTATTTTGTTCGGGTTATCGAATGCCAGATAACATGGTTTAGCCAAGCATCAGGACCTCGCGTTCTTATTTGGATAATCCGAAATTCGGATAATTGAGGTTCCTCTGTACACTGCTAGCGAGGTGTAGATATCCCTGATGAAGGGCTTATGTCCGAAACATCAATTCTCTTACTCCTTGGATGCTGCCTGACCTGCCTGACGCTTTTCCAGCGTCACATTTTTCGACTCTGATCTCCAGCATCTGCAGACCTCACTTTCTCCTATAGACATTCAAAACAGCCTAAGAACCGTGGATGCTAGAAATCTGAAGCAAAAACAGAAATTGCTGGAGAAACTCAGCAGGAGTGGCAGCAGTTGTGGAGTGAAAACTGAGTTAACATTTTGGGTCCAATGAGCCTTCTTTAGGCCTTCAAAGCTTTCCTCATTGCACTGAAAAAGTCTTTCTTAGCCATATGTAAGGACAACAATCCCTATTGTACCAGTGGACATATTTACTTCCTGCATTAAGCATTATAATGCATTTCTTTTCTGAAATTGACAATTTTAGTGCCATTGTTAAATAGTAACAATATCAGTTGTTTTTAAAACCACAACAATTTGAAAGTATCCATTAACTAAAGAAAATACCCCAAGAAGCTTTACAGGAGCATAACCAAACAAATTTAAAGCCAGTCCAAAGAAACATATTAGCTAGGATGACCAAAAGCTTGGCTAAGTGGTTCACTTTAAGCAAGACTTTACAAAGGCAGTGGAAAAGTTTAAAAAGACAATTTTAGAGTGTACTGTCTAGATAGCTCGAGACATTGCTGTCATTGGGTGGATGAAGTTGGGAAGTGGTGGTGAGGAAAATGCAGAAGATTTGGAAGTGAACCGGGAAAAAAATAATAATTTAGGGAAAGGACTGTGAAATCTAATGTGCTATCCAAAATGTCCGAAGCGACTTCTCAAAGAAAATAATTTCTTTTACAACCTTGATTTGTATTTTCTTTTTTGGAACACATTCAATATATGAAACTTTCACGCTTACAAAGAATGGTAGAATTCATAATTAGTTTTACAATGTCACGGAACTGTGACTTTTAGAAATTGAAATTAAAAATGTTAGAATTTTAGTTTTGGTTGTCAGTGATTGTTAGGTCCAGCAAAACCAACAGTGCAAATTTTGATTATCACAATCTGCTGGAACACCTCTTCACCTGAACTTACTCCAGTCAAATATATACAACTTATTTACAGATTATCACAATAGTCATATACATCAGGCACATAGATTGTCATTACTTAGTGGCTAGCAAATTAATGTTTAAAAAACATATGGTTGACAACTGAGCATGCTGTTATTTGTACTAATGAGATTAAAGGTAAACAATGATCAGATTTAGAATAGTACTTTAAGACTGAAATAAAAACTGACAACATACAGTATTCAATACACAAGTGACAGTATCCCATTGCTAGCACATAGTATTCCACCAAAGTATCAAGTTCATTAAAGGAAAAAAAAATGTCAATTTACAAATGTAGAATCAACTGTTTCTTTGCATTGAAGAAGAAAATCAAGAGACTTTTTTTTTCCTTTCAGGTATGAAGTTTTCAAAATGTTTTACAACATCACAAGCTGCAGTGGAACAATCTGCAATTTATTCCCCAAGTGACAGAGAAACACCAGAACTCACCAAGTACAAAGGCACGCATGAAAGTTATGAAGTCCTTCGTCACAAAGGGATTAAACAAGGCACTATAATTCTTCCTGTTGTACATTTTCCTATGTGATATGTGGGAATTGTTACAAAGTAAAGCTATTTTGATTTTTTTTTCATCTTGAATGGGCACTATGGGGTACTTTAATACTCATTGTTTTGATGTGAACCACCTCACACCTCCATGACTGAAAAGCCCCAAGCATGCACTCATTCAAAGCATAGCTCAGCTGCTCCGGTTTGGTTATTTAGTTCCATGATTTGAAAATAAGTAAGCTGTGAAATATTAAGTCTTCAACAATTTTTTTTTGCATTTTATAGTATGATAAGCATTTCTGGGCCTTTAAAACACTGAGCAGTAACATAGCAGAAAAGACCTGGAATTGCTAGTTTCACGGTGATAGAATGTGGACAATAGGTTTGTTTGTAAAATTATCATTCAAGCAAGGTATATTTGTTTCATATATTTATAACATCCAACATATCAAAATACACGCAGAGTATAATATTGAGAAAGTGCTATTGTGTACATTCAATGCTGATGTAAAGTTGCCATGGAGTTAAAGACATGTTCAATGGATATCTTCCTAATTTTCCATCTATAAAACCCATGGGGAAAACGATTAGCACTGACTACCTTTAACTGTTTCTGACTGTTCTTTGCTGATTCCCATAACTGTCTTCTCTAATACTGAACCTGCTTCAAGTAATCTATCTCATTAATCTCAAAGTTATTTACAACAAGGATGGCAAGCAGTTCTTTGATATCATCAGTATTTAATAGATGCTTTTGTTTCCCACATGTAGGTGGTTTCTTATCTGCTTCTCTTAGAGAAATGTACAGCAAGGTTCAGCATTGATGAAAGTGCATTGAGTAGCAGGAAATGGAATGACCAAACATCTACATTTTAAAACATCTTTTTCTGTGCAATCTGATGTTCCACCTAATCAAAGGGAAATACATTGTCAAATTAAATACAAGTATAGGGCCATTGTGGACAGTCTATGTGTTTTATTTCAAAAGTTACTTCATTCAAAATTTCCATCATGTTTAAATTAAAATAATTGAGAAACAACACCATACTTTTAAAGCAAAATAGCAGGCAGCCTATTTATTCAGATACCAATTTATGTGCTAGCATCACTCATAACCCCTGAACGACTGCCGTGGGAAAGTAGCAGATGAATACTGTTTCTTCTTCTTCCTGGGACTTCTGCGAAGATATTAAACTGCCAAAAGTGAATGAGGATGATCACCAGATTCAAACATGACAGCTTATCTATTACATCCTGCACTGAAACTGGAGGGTTATGATGTTGTATCGACAGGATTGAAATCAACATTTAGTTAAAAAGGGTGTCCCAAAACTTGGTGAAAGTCTATTGTTGGGTTTGCCACCGGGATGTGAGGATGTCACCACATTCTAGATTCCGCCTCCATGAGTTTTAATCGGCACTGCATCAGAACATCAGGTGAATTGGCCATGCTAAATTGTCCATTGTTTTTAGATGCATTTGTAAGAGGGGGGGTGGATTATTCTTCGGAGGGTCAGTGTGGACTTGTTGGGCCGAAGGGCCTATTTCCACACTGTAGGTAATCTAATCTAATCAAAAATGTTTTCACTGGTATCCAGATCAACTAACCATGCTGGAATTACCAGACAGGTCAGGTTTAGTCTGGTGCTGGGATTACTAGCCCATACTGGATACATCAGTACTTGTATGCTAAACAAAAATACTTTATTTAAGGTCCCAGTTCCAAAAATGCCCAGCCTGAAATTCTAACCCCATGGTATAATTTGAACAAAGTTATTTTAAGATTTAATCACCAGACTGGTTTTGTACCCTTGTTTGGAAGAATCTTCATAACAGATATTAAAAGTTAGCACAATGCCATTGGCAGCATATTTAAATTTTCTAACGTGTTTTCACACTGAAAGTGAAAAATACCTGCAGCATGACACCAACTGGACCTGTTTCATACAAAAGCCTTCTCTCTTAGCCATTCATGATGCTGAGTCTTCCTAACTCAACACTACTCTGAAAGGCCTATCCCAATGAATCCTATCCTAATATTAGGAAGCATAACCTACCTTTGTTTTTTACTGGATGCAAAGTCATAGCTGAAACCTAATTCACTTAAAAATGGTATTTGTGACCAAAATGGCACTTTTGGAAATCCAGGAAATTCTTATTATGGTACTGCTTAATAACTCGCAATCCCTGTTTGAACGCATCTCTCAGATATACTGCAACTTTGAAATAAAACCAAAACGTTTCTGAAAGACCACAGTCTTATTTCTTTTTAACTTTCCTTCCAGTGCTCTTCCTTGGAACCAGAAAGACTTGTTGGGCTACCATCATATGACCAGTTGTTACCTCAACAATTGCTATTTTTATACCTCCACGTAAACACTGAGTTTCAGAGAGCTGTATGACTGTAGTGACCATACTAGTTCATTCCAATCCTTTCCTTACTAAGGGTCCATGCAAGGTCACTTTCAAGGAGTAGTTGGATTGAGATCAAGACCTGTAAATATTACAGCCACTTGGGTAATAAAATTGATTTTATTTTCTCTCCTATTTAATTTATTTTCACTTTTCTTCCCCTTTGTCTTGGGAAAACATCAACCCATGGTCCATCATGATCACTAATGTCTTTCCCATTTGGGGCAACATTTGACCACTGCTCAATTTGATTCAGAATCTCAGTGTAGGTCTACAAGTGCTAATCTACAACCCACTACACAGTCATATGAGTAGGTAGTGATCTCACAGAGTACTGTGCTACCACATCCTCCAATTTAATTATAGGTATCTTATATACCACAGTCTTAGGTATAACGCACCTCTCTAACATATTTTTTGATCTTCGATATAACGCACATTATTTATAGCCTATTTCTGACAGAAAGCAAAATTCTCCATCTGTAAGCACACCTCTCATCACACTGCTTTTGTTTATTGCCTCCCACAAGCTGCCCTGAGACCATGTCTGACAAACCACAACCTTTTGTGGCATATCTTTGGTACACCATTAACATCCCTGATGGCTGCCCTGCTAAATACAGAGGGCCTGCTGAATGTCAAGATTGTTTCCAATATCTTAAAAGACACATTTTAATCTGAACCTCGTATTTACTTAACAAAATCACAGCGTACACCCTTGCTCCCTGAACTCTGAATTTCTCTCACCAACCCACGTCATTCTCGCTTACGTTCTTTTCTCTGAGACTGAGACCCCCTGGGCATGATTGTGATTGCTGAAAAAAGTGCTGAATGTACATTGTCTACTGGTGCCAAGCGGCGTCCCTATACGTAACCTTCCTGCTGAACGTACTTCCCATTGATGAGGCTGAAGCTTGCCACGGAGTGGTTTGTGCTTTTGAGTGATGTCATCCGTGAAGCTGTGGTACTCCTGCCCATGCTGGTCGAGCGTATGAGGAGGTGGCTCCTGCAGCAGAACAGGTTGTTGTTGAATTGCTTTCGGAAGGTCTTGCTCAGCAGGTAGAGGGCGAAGGGGTTAACACAGGAGTTGCTGAAAGCAAGAATCCTGGCACAGATGCTGCCAATCAAATGCGCCAAGGAGGTGTCCACCTGCCTGTAATGGTAGGAGCGGTATAGGTAGATGATGTGACTGGGGAGCCAGCTCACAGCGAAGAAACCCACAAACACCAGCACTGTCTTTGCAAGTCTTTTCCTGGATTCCATCTGTCAACGAAACAAAATGGGAAGATTGAAACTTTCGAAAGCAACAGCAACACTTAAAGCTTGTAGTAGCACTCAAAATGGGTCAAATCTAATTGATTCAAACTGGATAAAAAGACTGGGATAAATTACAAAAGTGCCTGGAAGAAAATAATGATAATCAGTTCATCAGACAGATTGTTTCAACAGACCTTGTTGTCAGCTGAGAGACGTAATTCTCTCAGAGAATGGACCTTGGTTGAGAAACTGTCAGAAGTGGATTTACTGAATGTGAACTGCCTACTTGTTTCTTTGTGTGTAGCCTGCAGCAGACTGCTAGTGCCCTATCATCAACTTTGGATTTTACTCTGCAACACGGCCACTATTTTTGTCCAATAGGTGACTGTCGAGACTTGGCATGAGTTTCTATAATCGTACCTGTTCCTTTAGGTGTTTACAAGTCCAGTTCCAACATTCTAAACCTAATAGACATTCTGTGCTGATCACTTTTTAAAACATAGCCCTGCAAGAAATGAGTTCACAGCTTAGCAGAGGAAGCAACACAAAAACATGATGTGACATTTTTCCATCCGCAGGTAAAGTGATATTGTGAGTGAACATCACTGGGTCCAGTCCAATATGGCTCAGAACAATTTTATCAAGCAGTTTTCTGTTCTTCGCACTACAAAAGGCTCTTTGGTGTGTGTCCCATGGCATCATGCAGCAGGAGAGGTGGAGGTACTCATTGCTGTTGGTCCCTCCTAGCTTTCACACCTCCTAGTTGCTGTCAGATTGAAAGACCAGCTGCTGACTACTTCAGACGGTAAGCCAGGAACTGCAACCCCACCCTTCACAGGCTCTGGTGCCTGACCTATAATCACTGAGGAGATGGCCCAAAAAAGCAGGATGGACAAGGATTCTGGATGTGCTGATGTACAGAGGAGCTGGAGGGGAGGGTTATCCCTTTTCCTGCTGACTGTTAAAGGAGGCCACAGCAGCAGACCCAGCCAGGCTGGATCCAGATCGAGACCTGCATCAGTGCTATGTCCCAGCTTAAACAGAATGCACAGCTATGCAGGAAAATGTACAATCACCGACTGTGTTTTGCAAGGGTGGGTATCACCATTTTCTCCCGGCTCCCTGATACTCACAGGGTAACCACTCACTCTAACTCTGCCTCTGCACAGTCCTCTCACCAAAGCTCATTGTCTGCAACTTCTGCTATTGCATGTAATCATTTCCACTCAATGGCTCTGACCCATCTTCTTTCTTGAGCTATCAGCTCTTCCCGCCCTTTGTGATTCCAGCTTATTCACTGGCGACTCCTCTCTTGTTCCTCCTGTATCACCACTAACTGTGTTTCCATCTACTTCCATCATGCTCCACCCCTTCCTTTGTCTGATTTCAAGGAAAACTGACCTTCTACCAGACTGTGCTGGTGGGGGGAGGGGGATGGTTGGTGATTGCATTTGGACAAAAGGATCCTCACTCCTCTTGAGGAGAAAGTGCTCGATTTGAAGAGTTGAAAAATGTGGTGCTGGAAAAACACAGCAGGACAGGCAGCATCCGAGTCAATTTGAAGAGCATGACCATGTGGGAATGGGGACATCTCAATGTCCAACCAACCTCAATAAGCTTCAGTGCACTGTACTGTGCTGATTTCCCATTAATGCCACAGTTAGCTCATTCTTAACTGACACAGGCTTTGATCCTTCTTAAGATGAATAATCGCCTCTTTTTTGCTTATGCAATCATGGCTGACACCCAATGGGTCCCTTGAAAAGAGGCCTACACCACTTATCCTCAGCTCTACCTACTACTTTGAGGAAGCAGCCTCAACCTGATACTTTGAGGAGAGAAGGCTGAGGAGATTTGATATGAACTTAACATCATGAAGCATTTAAATAAAGAGAAATTGTTGCCTATAGCTTAAAAATGATGAACCAGAAGTCTGGGATATAAAGTGTTTGGCCAAAAAAATAGAGGCTACAGGGAAAAAAGGGCCTTTACCCAATGAGTGGATTTGGATATGGATTGTACTGCCTAATGTTATTCTGGAAACAGATAATTAGTAGCTTTTTAAAGGGAACCTGAGATTCTGGTTGCATTTGAGAAGTAGGACTAGATGCTATTTTAAAGAGCTGGCATAGATTCAATGGGCTAACTGGTGTCCTTCTATACAGTACAATTCTTGATTCTAAGATTTAATGAAACGTGGAAAAAAGAACACTGTTGTTTTCACCTAAAGGTGTTTGAATTCCCTCAGGGGAATTTGCTTCAAACAGGGCTCATAGTTGAAACCATGGTAATCCATTCAAGGGTCCAAATGGTACTTGAAAATTCAATTAGACACGGTATGAATTATCAAAGTGACCAGTTTTAATTCGTACTGAGTATATCCATGACATCGAGAGGAAGATCCCGTTCCCACATTCCACCTGAGCATTATAATTGCATTCTCATGTCTTCCCTCTCAAAACAGAACTTACTGTGGCCGTGATTAAATAATGAATAAAATATCTTTAAATTTTGAATGCATGAGTCAATTACTTTATTGCTCCATTTAAAAATATCTGTAGATTTGTTCAGCCTTTCAACTGGTCTTTTGGTTTCATTGGTGACATTTATTAACTAAGAGTCAGATTTAAAAAGTTGAGAGTGTGTTTTTTTTTCCGGTACATCACCTCACAGGGTACAGCTTGTTCTGTCTGGATTATGAGGTTCTTTCAATCTTCTTTGAACATAGAAGAAAGATATCAGATGCCAAAATAAATACTGTTCCTGAAAGGATGATGCTTCAGCATAATTTTACAGTAGTTAATCCATTAGCTGTATTTGCAGTTAATATGCAGTAAGAGGTTGATATAAACCAATCTTTTCTTACTTAGGGTGTAAGGCTCTGACAAGGTTAATGCTGACGAGTGCCTTAGAAACCCCTCACTATTAATGATGTTATATGGACTTGTGGGGGAGAACTGTGTAGAATCTCAAAGGAGCTTTAAGATCTACCATTTGAATCTTCCTCATAGCCCTTATAACAATGTCACATTAGTGTAGCATAAATAGTTGCTATCATGTAATACACTACATATTGTTTCAGACATAAGCCTTCTCTTATTAGATTGCCAAGTGATATTCCTTTATCACCTCCCTTGGATTCCTACTCTGATGCAGATGTTGGGAGCAAATCTGCCCCATACAGAGCTTATCCAACACAGTGAACAGCAAAGAGGATTGCTTCTATAACTTAGTGGCAAGTGGAGGATATCATCTAGCTGTCTCCCACTGGCAACAGTGGAGGGCTTGAGATTTCTTCACTCACAAGTTTAAGAAGGCAAATTGTGCAGACAGTCAGGATTTGGAAGAGCTGGCCAGTCATGAACCTGACAGAGCACAGTCTTGTGATAAAATTCAACAAGACAGAATCTACAATCAGTGGTAAAAGCAGCAGCAGCAGCAGGAGGAGAGTGTTTGGTATTCCCTGGAGGTGTAGTATTAGTCACCTACCGACTAATGAAAATACAGTAGATGCCGTAGATCTGAAATAAAACACAAATGCAGGAGAAACTCAGCAGTTCTGCCAGTTTCTTTGGAGAGAAGGAGAGAAGCAAAAAAAAAAGACAGGTGGTCCCAGTTCAGATCAAGTATTGCCGTCATAATGAGAGGCATGGCAAGCCACGATTGCAGAAGGGAAATCTAGCGTGAAAAAAGCAATTCAAAACTAGATCACAGACCTAGAACTAACGTGATAAAGGAGCATTTTAGAAGCCGAAGAAGACAATGTTCAATGAAAGGAGTAAGATGGCAAACTATGGAGGTGAAGGCTGCATTATAAAAATGCAGTAAAGGCATTATTCAACTCACTGTCAATGGGATTCTCTATGAAAAACAATTAAAGAAATAGGGTTCATCTTATAAAGCTCCAAAATCTGCAGTCTTTACTGGAAATATATTTAGAATGGCAATAATTTACAAAAGGCACAAGAAGTGGGATTCATCAAGTGAAGCTTTAAAGAAAAGCGTATCAGTCATTAAGTGCAAGATTGTCAAGATTCAACCAGAGAAGCCATGGAAAAGCCAAAAATCCTTGGTTTATTTGCAGAAACCAGGAATCATTAATTTTGACCACAAAAATACTGTATAATCATATACTACATGTACATGAGAAATTGAGAGCGTGTGTGTATGAGGGTCTGTGTGAAGGAGCATTGTGGTGGTTATACAGACATTGTTGTGGTTCTGTTTGCCGAGCTGGAAATTTTTGTTGCAAACGTTTCGTCCCCTGTCTAGGTGACAGCCTCAGTGCTTGGGAGCCTCCTGTGAAGCGCTTCTGTGGTGTTTCCTCCGGCATTTATAGTGGCCTGTCCCTGCCGCTTCTGGTTGTCAGTTTCAGCTGTCCGCTGTAGTGGCCGGTATATTGGGTCCAGGTCGATGTGTTTGTTGATGGAGTTTGTGGATGAGTGCCATGCTTCTAGGAATTCCCTGGCTGTTCTTTGTTTGGCTTGCCCTATAATGGTAGTGTTGTCCCAGCCAAATTCATGTTGCTTGTCGTCTGCGTATGTGGCCACTAGGGATGGCTGGTCGTGGCGTTTCGTGGCTCGTTGATGTTCATGGATGCGGATCGTTAGCTGTCTTCCTATTAGTCCTATATAGTGTTTTGTGCAGTCCTTGCATGGGACTTTGTACACTACATTAGTTTTGCTCATACTGGGTATCGGGTCCTTCGTTCTGGTGAGTTGTTGTCTGAGGGTGGCTGTTGGTTTGTGTGCTGTTATAAGTCCTAGTGGTCACAGTATCACAGGAGGCTCCCAAGCACTGAGGCTGTCACCTAGACAGGGGACGAAACGTTTGCGACAAAAATTTCCAGCTCGGCGAACAGAACCACAACAACGAGCACCCGAGCTACAAATCTTCACCCAAACTTTGTATACAGACATTCTGCAAAATTACTGCAAAGTTAAAAGCCTCTGAAGCTAGGAAAATAAATGATCACATCAGGAGGCATGATATCAGAAATAATATTGCCAGGAAGATTTAACTTCAAAAATAGATCAAATATAATATAAAGTTGTACAAATCTTTGAGAAAACATTTCATAAGATACAAAATAGCTTCCAATTAGATGCTAAACCAGAAGCTGAACAAGTAAATACACTTCTGTACATAATTGGGAGCACAGCATATGAAGTCATATCTCACCATGGGATAAAAGAAGCAATTGGTATTTCTTAGGAATTGGAAGAGAGATTAGCTTTAGAACTTGAAGGAGTAAGATTTAGCATCTGGGTCCTTCTCATACACTCTGTAACAATATCTGTCACATCAATGTAACTTGTTCATAGTTGCTAACATGCAATAAAGCACGTCTTCTTTAGGACAATATCCTCTTCTCATGAGACTACTAAGTCATTTATCTCCACCACACTAGACCAAGCAGATCTTAACACTTGCCCTTTCATCTCCTCCCTCCTCACTGTCCACGATCCCAAACACATTTTCCAGTTGAAGCAGCATTTTCCTTGTACTTCTTTCAATCTAGCCTAATGTATTTGCTGCTCACAATGTGGTATCTTTACACTGGTGAGATCCAATGCAGACAGCTTTGTCAAACAGGTCTGCTCTGACCATAAGAATGACCCCAGCCTTCGAGTTGCTTGCCATTTCAATAAATCTTCTTAATTCCATGCTAACATTTCCATCATCGGCCTGCTACAGGGTTTCAACAAAACTCAACCAAAGCTGGAGGAACAGATCTCATGTTCTGCTCAGTATTTTTACAGCCTTCGGTATTCAACATTGTGTTCACCAACTTCAAAGTATGATCTCTGTTCACCACTTTGATCATAATACTATCCTTACTTCTTCTTTTGCATTGCTATCACTCCCTTTGTCTTTTACCGTGGGCATGTTCACCATCTGTTGCACTCAAGCTTCCTACCCCTCTGCCAAAAGCATGAAAAACCATGATGTTCCAACTCCTTTCAGTTTTGAAGAACAGTTATATCAGACTCGAAATATTAACTCTGTTCTCTCACCATAGTTGCTGCCAGACATGTTGAGTTTCTCTATCACCTTCTGTTCTGTTTTATTGTAGATCCTATTCTAAAAGAGGATGGCAGTAGAAAATCTACCATACAGTGAGAAATTGCCCATACAATCTGATGAGCAGCAGTATGGATTGCACAGACCACAGTAACTGATTACATAAACAAAGCACTTGTGCACAAAATGGATTCAGACTTGTTATAATATACACCACTTGATCAAGCATCAAGATTGTTGATCACATTCAGCACTCCACATTGGCTGATTTTTTCAAAATCAATTTCCATCTGACACTTCTTCAGAAATTTTCCAATTCACAATATCCAACATTCTTGAAGACAGAGGAGGAGTACTTTGCCATATGGTTGATGTGATTATCCATGGTGCTACTAAGGAAGAGCACGGTGGGCAATGGGTCTATGAAACAGAAAGGCAAGACAGAAAGCTGTCCGCCACAGATTCACCTGCACCTCCACCCACATCATCTACTGCATCCGCTGCAGCCGGTGTGGCCTCCTCTATATTGGGGAGACAGGCCGCCTACTTGCGGAGCGATTCAGAGAGCACCTCTGGGCCACCCGGACGAACCAACCCAACCACCCTGTAGCACAGCATTTCAACTCCCCCTCCCACTCCACCGAGGATATGCAGGTCATTGGACTCATCCACCGCCAAACCACAACAACGCGACGGTCGGAGGAGGAGCGTCTTATCTTCCGACTGGGAACCCTCCAACCACAGGGGATGAACTTGGACTTCACCAGTTTCTTCATCCCCCCTCCCCCCACCTTGTCTCAGCCGAAATGGTCGGAGGAGGAGCGTCTTATCTTCCGACTGGGAACCCTCCAACCACAGGGGATGAACTTGGACTTCACCAGTTTCTTCATCCCCCCTCCCCCCACCTTGTCTCAGCCGAATCCCTCCAGCCCGGCACCGCCCTCCTGACCTGCAGTCTTCTTCTTGACCTCTCCGCCTCCATCCTACTCCGACCTATCACCCTCACCTTGACCTCTTTCCACCTATCACATTTCCAACGCCCCTCCTCCAAGTCCCTCCTCCCTACCTTTGATCTTCTCCTGCTGAACACTCTCTGCTCATTCCTGAAGAAGGGCATGTGCCCGAAACGTCGAATCTTCTGTTCCCTAGATGCTGCCTGACCTGCTGTGCTGTTCCAGCAATAAAGTTTCAACCAAGACAGAAAGCTGGACTTACTGTGAATGCGAAATGGAAATTTGACAAGAGCACTAAACCATTTCTTGGGGTACCTTATTCAGCAACAAGGAGGCCACCAAGCAATTCAAATTCTAATTTAGGAGTGTGCACAGTCTAGATATATTACAACATACTGAGATTCCTTGACACAGTCATAGTCATAAAGATGTACAATACAGAAATTGACCCTTTGGTCCAACTCGTCCATGCTGACTTGATATTCTAAAGTAATCTAGTCCCACTTGCCAGCATTTTGTCCATATCCCTCTAAACCCTCCCTATCCATATACCCATCCAGATGCCTTTTAAATGTTGTAATTGTACCAGCCTCCACCACGTCCTCTGGCAGCTCATTGCATACACGTACCACCCTCTGAGTGAAAACGTTGCCCTTAGGTCTCTTTTATATCTTTCCCCTCTCACCCTAAACCTATGCCCTCTAGCTCTGGACTCTCCAACCCCAGGGAAAAGACTTTGTCTATTTATCCTATCCATGTCCCTCATGATTTTATAAACCTCTATAAGGTCATCCCTTAGCCTCTGACACTCCAGGGAAAACAGCCCCAGCCTGTTCAGCCTCTCCCTGTAGCTCAAATTCTCCAACCCTGGCAACATCCTTGTAAATCTTTTCTGAACCCTTTCAATTTTCACAACATCCTTCCTATAGCAGGGAGACCAGAATTGCACACAATATTCCAAACATAGCCTAACCAATGTCCTGTACAGCTGCAACATGACCTCCCAACTCCTATGCACTGACCAATAAAGGAAAGCATACCAAACACCTTCTTCAATATCCTATCTAACTGGGACTCCACTTTAAAGGAAGTATGAACCTGCAAGATCTTTTTGTTCGGCAACACTCCCCAGGACCTTACCGTTAAGCATATGTTTTGCCTTTACAAAATGAAGCACATCATATTTATCCAAATTAAACTCCAACTGCCGCTCCTCAGTCATTAGGCCATCTGATCAAGATCCCATTGTACTCTGAGATAACTTTCTTTGCTGTATACTACAGCTTTACTTTTGGTGTCATCTGCAAACAGACTAACCAAACCTCCTATGTTCACATTCAAAACAGTTATATAAATTACAAAAAGCAATGGACCCAGCACTGATCCTTGTGGCACACCACTGGTCACAGCCCTCCAGTCTGAAAAGCAACCCTCCACCACCCCCCTCTGTCTTCTATCATCGAGCCTGTTCTGTATCCAAATGGTTAGTTCTCCCTGTAGTCCATGTGATATAGTCAACCAAGTATCGAAGTTCATATCAAACTTACTAACCATTAATGAGCCAATACAAGATCTGTTCAATAAATTGGGGAATAGAACAATAGAACTTATTGAAGAAATTGGGAAATAGAACAAGTGAAAGACATTTAAGAAGATTAAAGTAATGCGTATTCCCTTCGATGTTTCAGCACACTATGATCCAATATGTCTAATTGAGCATGGCAGGAGACTGGAAGAACACAACAAGCCAGGCAGTAACAGGAAGTAGAGAAGTCGATGTTTCATGTGTAACCCTTTTTTAGGAATGGGGTGGGTGCAGGGGGAGCTGCAGATAAAGGGGGAGACAGAGGCAGGGTGGTGAGGTGGGGAATAGGTGAAGGCAGGTACAGGGTACAACCGTGTTGGTCAACAGGAGGACTGAATCCGGTTGGTGGCAGGGAGGAGTGGAAGAAAGAGGAATGTGCTGGCAAAGTAGTCTGGGATGGGAAGGGAGGTTATTTGAAATTGGAGACGCAATGTTGAGTACTCCGGACTGTAGGCAGGCGGAAGATGAGGTGTTGTTCCTCCAATTTGAGGTTGGGTTTATTGTGGCAATGGAGGAGGCCAAGGATGGTCATGTGGGAGAGAGAGTGGGAAGGAGAATTAAAATGGGTGGTAGCTGGGAGGTCCTGTTGGCCTGAGATTCTTGATGAACCATTCCATAAGTTTGTTTGGTCTTTCAGATGTACAGAAGACCATAACGGGAGCACCCAATGCAGTAAACAAGATTGGAGGAGAGGCAGGGGTACCTCTGTCTCACCTAGAAGGACTGCTGGGGCCCTGGATGGAGGTGAAGGGGGTGGTGTACTGGCAGGTTTTGCATGTTTTCCAGTTGCAGGGGAAGGTACTTGAGGGTTGCCACTCTCCCCACCAACCCCAGCCCCCCACCGCCCTCGAACCCCTGAACCCAAAAGGATGTGGATGCTTCAGAAGAGGTTCACTAGGATGTTGCCTGGTATGGAGGTCCCTAGCTATGAAGAGAGGTTGAGTAGATTAAGATTATTTTCATTAGAAAGACGGAGGTTGAGGGGGGACCTGACTGAGGACTACAAAATTTTGAGAGGTAACAGACAGGGTGGATAGCAAAAAGCTTTTTTTCCAGAGTAGGGGACTCAATTAATGGGGTCACGGGTTCAAAGTGAGAGAGGAAAAGTTTAAATGAGGTATGCATGGAAAGTTCTTTACACAGAGGGTGGTAGGTGCCTGGAACGCCAGCAACGATGGTAGAGGTAGGCATGATAGCACCATTTAAGATGTATCTAGACAGATACCTGAATGGGTATGGAGCAGAGGGATACAGAACCTTAGAAAATAAGCGATATGTTAAGATAGAGGATCTGGATTGGCACAGGCTTGGAGAGCCGAAGGACCTGTACCTGTGCTGCAATGTTCTTTGTTCTTTTTTCTAAGATGCAACCAATAGCAGATACTCTTGTCAAGAATTAAAATTGATGAGATTACACAGCAACTTAATTCAATAGATTCTAAATTTCTGTAGACTCTGGAAAAGTTCCTGCAGACTACTGGTTTACATCTGATAATCCTAAAAGAGGTAGCTACACAGATAATGGATGCATTTGTTGTAATTTTCCAAATATCCTTGGATTCTGGAGAAGTAGCAGAGGAATGGAAAACTGCCAATTTGACACCCTTAATTAAAAAGGAAGGCAGGCAAAAAGCGGGTAACTGTAGGCCGATTAACCTAATATTCATGGTTGTAAAAGTATTGGACTCTATTATTAAGGAAGTCATAGCAGAACATTTGGAAAATCACAACCTAATTAAGCAGAGTCAGTATTGCTTCATGAAAGCGAAGTCGCGCCTGACGAACTTATTAAAACGTTTTGAGGAAGTCGCAATCAGAATGGATCAAGGGGACTGAGTAGGTGTGTTGTATTGAACTTCGAGAAGGCATTTGACAAAGTATCTCACAAAAGGTGAAGTCATACTGCAAGGGTCCACAGTGTTGGGGGTGATATATTGGTGTGGAAAGAAAATTGGCTTATAGGCAGGAAACAGCGAGTAGGGATAAAGGGTTCTTGTTCAGGATGACACCCTGTAACCAGTGGGGTTCCACAGAGGTCAGAGTGGGACCCCAATTATTTACAATAAATATCAATGACTTAGAGGAAGGAAGTAAATGTACTGAAGCCAAATTTGCAGACCACACAAAAATAGGTGGAAGGGCAGGTTTTGGGAAGGATACGTACATTTCACAGAGAGACGTTGATAGGTTCAGTAGGTAGACAAAAAGTTGGCAAATGGAAAATCTGAAAATTTCCATTGTGGAATGGAGATTAAAAGAACAGTATTATATAAATTAAGAAAAACTGCAGGAAGCTGCAAAGCAAAGGGACTTGGAGGTATTTGTACATGAAACAGAGAAAGCTAGCATACACCTACAGCAGGTAATAAGGAAGGCAAATGGAATGTTGGCTTTTATTTCAAGGGGTTTGGAGCATAAGAGTAGAGAAATCCTACCGCAACTGTACAAGATACTGGTAAGACTACATCTGGAGAAGTTTTCGTCCCCTTATTTAAGAAAAGATAGTATTTCATTGGAGGCAGTTCAGAGAAACTTCACTAGGTTGATCCCCATTATGGATGGACTGTCTTATGAGCAAAGCCTAAGTAGGTTGGGGCCTCTACTCACTGGAGTTAAAAGAATGAAAGGCACTCTGCTTGGAACATACAGGATTCTTAAAGAGCTTGACAAGGTAAACGCTGTTTCCCATCATGGAAAAGTCTAAGGCCAGAGGGCATCACTTCAGAATAACCAATTTAAGACTGAGATGAGGAGGAATTTCTTCTCTGAGAAAGTTGAGAGTTTCTGCCATTCTTTGCCACAGAGAGCTGTGGTGGGGGAGGAAACACATCACGGATATTTAAGACTAATTTAGATAGCTTCTTAATCAGTAGGGGAATCAAGGGTCATGGGGAAAGGCCAGGAAAATGAACACGAGGAAGGTCAGATCAACCACAATTCTATCAAATTGTGGAGCAGAGTTGAGGGGCCAAACAGTCTAGTTCTGTTCGTATTTCTTCTGGTTTTTCAGACAAGAAACTAGCAAATGTAACACCACTATTGAGAAGGGAGGAAGAGTGAGAATGGAGAATCTGTTAGTTTGACATTAGCAATAGGGAAAATGTTAGAATCTATTATAAAGTATGTGATAAGCAGACATTTAGAAAAGAGTGGTAAAATTTCTAAAAGCAAAATCATGTTTGACAATCTTGTTAGAGTTTATTAAAGATATCACTTGCAGCATTTATTAAGGTGAACCAGCTGATGTGTTTTATTTGGACCTCCAGAAAGATTTTGATAAGGTCCCAGGCAGAAGGTTAGCAAATAAAATTTGATTGCATGGGAATTGTTGGGGGAGGGAGTATACTACTGTGGATTGAAATTTAGCCAACGGACAGAATGCAGAGGTTAGGAATAAATAATTCATTCTCATCATAGCAGGCTATTATCCATGTGGCACCACAAGGATCAGTGCCAAATCTACAACTGTTAACAATCAAAAAGATTTGAATGTGTAGGTATTTCCAAATTTACTGGTGACACCAAACTTGGTGAAACAAAGAGGAGGATGCAGGGAGTTTCAAGAGCACTTACATAGGCAAAGTGAATGGGCTAGAGCATATCAGATTGGATATAATGTGAGTAAGTGAGAAATTATTCACTTTGGAAAACAAAACAAAAAGACAACATTTCTTAAATAGCATGAAGTTGGGAAATGTAAGTGTCGGCCAAACCTGAGCATCCTTGGTCATCAGTCACAGAAACTTAGCATGTCGATGCAGCGAGCGATCAGAAGGCAGGCACTATGTTAGGATAATCCCTGGCATTGTGGGATTGTTTTATGAAGTGAGATTGAGTAGACGGTGTGTACTTCGTTCAGTTTCGAAGAATGAGAGGTGATCTCATTGAAATTTATGAAATTCTTACAAGGTGAAACTGTTGGGATGGGGATAAGATGTTTGCCTTCGTGGATGAACCTAAAACCAGGAGACATGATCTTAGAATAAGGGACAGACCATTTAAGACTGAAGTGATGAGGAATTTCTTCACTCAGAGGGTGGTGAATCTGTGGAATTTTAATCACTGAGCAGGTTCCTGATAGAAGTCAATAGATTTCTGGAAACTAACGTCATCATGAGATAAGGAGATAGTGCAGGAAAGGGGATTTGATGTGGATGATTAGCTATGATATAACAGAATGACAGAGCCTGAATAGTTTGCTCCTATTTCTACAGTGCATTTTCTGAAATAAAGTATATTCCCCCACAATGACAAACACTTAACCATCCCCCACAATAACAAACACTTAACCATTCCCCCTCAATAACAAACATTTAATCAAACCAGCAACATAAAAAAACAGCTGAAATCCAAGCAACTCAGTATAAGGATGGAGTTTGCTTGCAAATCACAGCATTGGGAGATTGAGAAAAACGGAGAGTTTGGAGAGACTGAGGGACAACCACCACATTCTGTCTTGAGACAGTATTATGTGCAGCACAAACACTTAACAATAGTGGACAACTTGTTACTCTTCAATGAAAGATTGGTGATTTTGAAATCAATGGGAGACGAGATTCTGCAAAGACTCCACAACAGTCATCCAGGTATCACCAAGTAAGAGCACAACAATCAGTATTGTGGGCTGAAAGAATATTTGCAGAATGCCTTGGTTGTGCCATAAACAAGTCAAGTACTGACAGAACCTCAGTTAGACCTTGGAAAATGCTAGAGCTGCTCTCTCTGGCTACATTAGAGACGGCACTGAATTTGATTGTACCATGATATCTGCAAGAACCTTTAAAGGAAGATTGCAGTTGCCATAGCAACATTTCCAGAAGAAGGACAACACATCAGCTACAATCTTAACTGGCCCGCAAAGGGCTAAAGCCTTCAATAGTCACGGGCAATGAATGCTTAGTTTTCCTATTTTATTGAGTTGTAACTTGGCCAAAGTTTACCTCCTCTTCTCTGTAGCTTGTATTTTGGCATGGTTAGTTCAACTGTGTGTCTGCACTTGGGTTGTACAAGTAATTTTATATATTAGTATTGGTAATATTTTGTCATGGCTGGGTTTAAGCACTGTAAAAGTGGAGTTGAGGATTATCAGATCAGCCATGATCTCATTGAATGACACAGCAGACTCGATGGGCCGAATGGACTGCTTCTGTTTGTAGATCTTATGCTCTTTTGGTTTTAACTTTACTAAGCCATGTCTTGGTCAGACAGAAACAAAGCCAGGTATTCTATTTTTTATCTAAGCAGTCTTATGGAAATGTTAAATGTTTAAGCATAAATGCTCAACATTACAGGAACAAGATGAAGAGTTATGAAGAGTTGAAGGAGCTTCACATAATAGGGGAAATACTAAACAGGTTTTAAACACACCTATGACCAACTGGCTTAAGAATATTTGAAAGACCCTTGTTGACTTACAAGTTAATTACCATAAAGGTTTGAGAAATCCAAAGCAGGAAGAGCAGATTTGCATTTATGTTTTACAGGTACTCCCTTTTTCCTATTGCACTTGCCAGAAAGTTCTCTATTCATCTTTGACTTCAGGCAATGAGTTTTGACAGCCTTTTCAATCAGGGTGGACTATCTAAATCACAGTCTCACCCTGCCTTTCTCCCATGCATGCCTTTGACAAACCTGTCCAGAAACTTGCATGATTTATTGTATTCCCTTTGTCTGAGAGCGTAAAGACAAAATTGAATTTCTACTGCCCTCGTAGCTATAGTTGTGTAACTCAGCAGAGATCAGGGGTTGACCTTAGCACTTTTCAGGTCTCAGTTGTCCATCATGCACTTAAGCAATGGGTCAACAGGGGAATTGTGGGGCAGAATTTCAATTGAAAACTTGACTCTTGTTACCCTTGAGAAAACCATATCCAGGATTGCAAGATTATATTAAATCTGACATAAAATAAATGAAGTTCTTCAGTTCAGTAATTTGTGGGGCATGTTTTATGATTACAGTTGACAAAGCAACAAAACTTTGTGAGGCTCAGTAAACAAACCATGAAAGGTCCTTGTTCAGACATAAAACATAATCAAAAAAGCTGTTGGAACGTTGACCTTTATTTCAAGTGAGCTGCAAAACAAAGGAGACAGCATTATGCTTCAATTGTGTGAAAGCTTTGTCAGGTAGTATTCAGCCTTGGATACTGTAACTCAGGGGTTTCAGCACAAATTCAGCTCAAAAATGACAATAGGGCTGGTTACATATGCTTGACTTGTTCTCCTTTAAGTATAGGCATTTAAAACGTTAAGACTATTTCATTGTGTGGATCATTTTCTCTGGTCAATCAACCAAGAATGAGGAGGTGCAATGCTAAATTACAGCCAGGCCATTCACGTTTGGAATCAGGAAGCAGTTCACGGCACAAGCAACAAAGACAATTATAAGGCTCTCACCTTAAAAGCTGTGAGCTTTGTGTTAACTTGGCTCTTTCAAGACCCAGAGTTTGTGTAGGAGGGAGAGTGTCAGGTATGTGGAACATTGGCTTGTCTTCTGGGGCAAGTGGGACCTGTATAAGAAGGACAGGTTGCACCTAAACTGGATGTGCACCAATATACTGGCTTGCTGGTGCCACTCAAGAGGGTATAAACTAGTGTAGCAGGTGGGCAGGAATCACTGCAATCGGTCAGCAAGTAAATTGATCAAGAAGGATTTAGAGACCAGGGCCAGTAAGATTAAGAGGAAGAACAGGCATGGGGAGATTGCTGAATATGGCTGGACTGGCAGTCTGCAGTGTATTTGTTTTAATGTGAGGACTATGACAAGTAGGTAGATGAACATGGAGCTTGGGTAATACATGCAACTGCAATGTTGTAGCGATTATACAGACTTGGTTGAGAGAGGGACAAGTCTGGCAGCTTCACTTTCTGGGACTTGGATGTTTCAGGCAAGATAGAGAGGGAGGTAAAAGAGATAAGGAAGTTCTGTTTGGATAAGGAAGAATATAACAGCTATACTGAGGGAGGACACTTTGGAGGGATCATCCAGTGAGGTCACATGGTAAAATTAAGGAATAGGAAATTTGCAAACATTTAATGGGGTTGTACTATAGGCTTCCCAACAGCCAATGAGTGATAGAGGAACAAGGAACAAATATGTGGACATTATGGAAAAATCTAAAAACAACAGGATTGTTGTGGTGAGTAATTTTAAGTTCCCCTATATTGACTGAGACTTGTTTAACACCGGGGCTTGGATGGGGGCGGTTCCGGTCTAAAGTTCCCTTAAAGTGGCCAAGAAGGCATATGGTATGTGTGCCTGTATCGGTTAAGGCGTAAGGTATAAAAGCTGGCATGCCGTGTTGCAGTTATATAGAACTGGGCCACATTTGGAATATTGCATACAATTCTGGTCTACCCAGAGGATGTGGAGGCTCTGAAGCAGGTACAGAAGTGGCATGGTGGCTCAGTGCTTAGCACTGCTGCCTCACAGCACTGGGGACCCAGGTTCGATTCCTGCCATGGGTGACTGTCCATTTGGAGTTTACACATTCTCCGTGTGTCAGCGTGGGTTTCCTCCAGGTGCTCTAGTTTCCTCCACAGTCCAAACATGTACAGGTCAGGTGGACTGGCCGTGGGAAATTGTCCATTCTGTCCAGGGCTACGTAGTTAGGTGAATTTGCCATGGTGATTAGAGGGGTAGGGTCTGGGTGAGATGCCCTTCAGAGGGTCAGTGCAGACTCGCTGGGTTGATTGGCCTGCTTCCACACTGAAGGGATTCTAACCTAGGCTGTTTCCAGGATGTTGCCTGGTTTGACGTGTATTAGCTATCATATGAGAGTGTACAATCTCAGTTTTTCACTTGAAGGATGAAGGCCGACCTGATAGATGTTTACAAAATTGTAAGAGGCATTAAGGTTAAAGGAAGTGTGACAGGTAGGTTTGTTACACAGAGGGTGATAAATGCCTGGAACGTGCTGACAGAGGAGGCGTTGGACGTGGATGCAATAGCAATGTTTAAGAGGTATGTTGACAGCTATATGAATAGGCAGAGAATAGAGGGATACGGAGCATGTAGAGACAAACGGTTTTAGTTTAGAAAGGCATCATGTTGGTTGGCCAAAGGGCCTCTTCCTGTGCTGTAGTGTTCTGTGTTAACTGGTCCCTGCATTCAAACTCCCAACAGAGACTGCTGTCATACAAACCTCTGTGTCAGAAATGCTAAATCTACAAACAAATCCGAGCATTTATATGAATTGAGCCAAGGATTTACCGATAACTTAATATGACCGCAGTATTTTTTGGAATCAGTCATTTTAAATAGAAAAGCACAATTTTGCCATAAAGGGATAAACTCTAGGCAACTATGTAGAATCTTTTTCTCCCCTCTAATTGACAGCCAACATATATCCTAAAATAATAAGAGTACAAGAACTGCAAGGGACAGCTAAACCATCAAATTCACACCCTTTCAGAGAGTGCACAATACATGCTTCATTTAGATTATACTTTGCCTATTTAAACTCCTGAGGAAAAGCTCTGATGAAACATATCCTAAGCCCCAGTTCAAATGGAGAAGCTGGTAACTTCAGTACACACAAATGTAATTCCATCTCATTCGGAAAGAAAAATGAATTGTACTCAACAACACTAATGAGATAGAATTGATAGGGTATAAAGTAAGGAGGTTAGTAAGATCATTCATGTCTGAGATCTCAATTGAAATGCAGTTGCACTGTAGAGATTGAAAATCTCTTTCTGCTAGCTGTATGAGGTCTGCATGAAGTAAGTTCACAAAAGTCAGGGCAGAATTAAGAGTTGCCATTGCTTCACAACACAAAGCTGGTCACAATTTCCATTAATTTAGTTTAGTCACACTTTAGATAAGAATATCTTCTGTGGAAAATGAATGTAGCATGGTCAGCATTGGAGATTGTTCTGTAGTCAAGATCAATGTAAGTTGTTAAGTGATAGCAGAAGTATCTTTACTCTGAAATGAGCCCATGTAATATCTGATCTGGGATTACTTGAAGCTCTTGTCATTACTTCACTGTCAAATTATTGCAGCTAATGAACTTAACCGACATCTGGAAATCAGATTTTTTAATTCTAGTTATTCCCTCTGCAGGTTATTATGTAGCAGTTCACACAGTGGGGTTACTGGAGGTTGCAAGACAGAAGGTCCAGTGACTGAGCAGAAAATAGATGAGTGATAAATGGCAAGAAGCCTGCAAATTTACTTAATACAGTTTGAAGGGTATAACATTTAAGAAATTGCCAGTGGTGATGCTATTATATGAATACCTAGAAGGTGATGGAAGTTTAGAATGTGTTATTTTTATTGGGAACATGGATTCTAGAATTACTGATGTTTTGGTTTCCAATGCTATCAAGTTCTGATCTTCTCAAAGAAAAGGGCCAGAAGATCATTGAAACAATAAAAACAACCGTTTCAATAAAGCATATAACTAAAACTAAATGATTCTGCCAGCTACCTGGGGAGCTAGTTGTGCTTATTGATAACTTGAATTTGTGTGACCCACAGAAGATGACAAATGACCTGGTACATAAGCAGATTGAGTCAGGAAGATAACATCCATTCCAGCAGATCAACAGTTTTTAGTCTGTGCGAGGTTTCAGGCTACTAGAGGTGGAAAGAGACCTGAGGCTGGTTAGCAGCCTCAAAATAGTCAAAGTCAGAGAAGGGTTAGCCTGCCTTTGTGTCTCAGGGAGAGATTGCAAGAGACAGAATCCCATCTGGTGAATATGCTGCAAGTTACTGAAAGGAAATGCTGCAATTCATCAGTTTAGCAAGAAATTTTAAAGTGAAGATCAGAGGTTCATTGGGGTTAGATGTCTGTAAAGGATATCACTGAGAAAAAGAGGTGTATCATTCTTTTTGCTGTTTATGATAAATCATTCCAAATTATCATATATACATTGATATTTTTCTTTTATGTAAGAGCTTATGTTCGTTTGTTAAAGTACATCAACAGCCTCATGTGAATATGTTCAGTGATTGATCACTATAGTAACCAAATTACAAAAACATAGTTTCTGGTTTATCAGGCCAGGTTTTACTCTGGAATCAGATTTGTCCAGCATTACTATCTGCTGGGATCATTACAAGGGGCTGAACCCCTATTCTGGTCTTTCCAATGATAATTGGCATTCAGGCCAGGAAATCGTGGAGTTATTTATTTAATTGACTCAGTCATGAGCTGTACCTTCAGAAGTTTGTGATTTGCTGTCCTACACCAACAGCTCTTCAGCAAGAATACCAATGAGGGTGTCAACCCTTTCAGTAGCTTGTATCAGATGCTATGTTGTTTTATTTTAAATATGAATCTATTGTGAGTAGGTTTATCCATTCAAAAGATTAGCTATAAACAATATGGAGTTCTAATGTGTTCAGCATTTCGCACGAATTGTTAGTGTATTAAGTCTATAGGAATGCTTAAACTATGTATAGCTATTTTGTCACATTCAGATTTTGCGTCATTGTTTACACTTATCAATGACATTTTGTGCTTAATTTATGCCTCCGCTATTTTCAATATTCACAGCATTTTGATATTTTCAAAGTTAATTTGCAAGAACTATCAGTAATATTGGCTGCAGTGTCATTGAATGCAGATAGAATAACAGTTAGGAAAGAGAAGGTTACTCAGCCTTTCATGATTGTTCTATTATTCACTTCAATCATGGCTGATTTATGGTTCAACTTCACCCATCTGCTCTTGCTGTCTAATCCTTGATGCTTTTAACTAGAATAGTGTGCCAGTATCTGCTGTAAAAATTTCAAATTGCCTTAGTTCACACATCAACTTAAAGCATTCTGTGCAAGGTCTTGTTTTTACTATGGGCTGCCATTGAGATCACTCATTCAGCTGCAGGATTTTACAGAGCTGCAGTCATGTCTGCAAGGTACAGACAGAACCCAATTCAGTCACAATAATGATCACTATTTGGAACAGATTCCCATACCATTAGGTTACAAACTAATTTACAGAGGATTTAACAATGAATCCCTAATGAACCCATTCAACAGTAAATCTGCAGTTTACAATGGGCAGCACTGCTGCTTTAGTTAGATAACTAGTGTTCCTTGCAGTGTGTGAATTGACTTGCAATGTGAGTTCCCTTCAATATTCTTCCATTCAGAAAGTGAAATTAACTTTGGCACACCATTCAGTGACAAGAGCTCTGTGCAGTATTTGATTTTTTTTATTGCAGACTTCAGAGAGATGGGCATTATTAGCTGCAACAATGTGCTGGCTTAAATTGAAACTTTTGGATAAATGTAAGTACTGGGACTGTGCAGGATCCTGCAGCTACAGCTGATAGTCCATCTGGCCTAGTCTCCAAACCTAAACAGTCCCAGTCAGAAAAATCTTCTGAAGACACAACTTGCTTCCAGAAACACTGATTCAGAAAATTTATATTAATATGTCACTGTATGAGATAAATCAGAAAGCTGTACATAACAGACAATAGCATCAAGAAATACACCTCATATGCAATTATGATTGCTTTATGAGGAAAGAAAGGACAGAGCTTGAAATTCTAAAGCACCTTCCATTACCTCAGGATATCTCAAAGCACTTTATTGCCAAGGAAGTACTTTTTGAAGTATGCAATATTACAATATAGAAAATTTAGCAGTCAATTTGTGCACAAATATGATCAGAAAAATTGATACTTTTAAAATGATGTTGTTCACAATTTATAGTTTAATATTACATTTAATGCTTTTCAGATGACTGAGTCATGCTTTAGGGTGGAAGTTATTTTCAAATTTGAATCAGCACCTCAGAGTTGTGCAAGAGCAGCTTGATGATCCCAGCTTCTCTAACCTCTCTTCATAACTGATCCCTAGTATCAAACTGGCAAACCTCCTCCTCTGTACTCTTTCCAATATCTTGACATTTTTCATTCACAATCGTCCAGCTGAAGCTTAACCAAAGATTTAATATGACATCCTTGCTTTGCAATCAATGTTCTATCTAAATAGCCAAACACCTCTACTTTTAACATGCTGTAAAAACTTGCCCACCATCTTGAAAGATTTGCTATTTTATAAATCGAGCATCCTTAACTTTTGCAGGTCTTTCAACCTACTTAAAAGCGAAGGTATTTTACTGGATTTCTACAGAATACTGGTGCAGCCTCAGTTGGAGCTTTGCACACAGCTATAGGACCCACACTTCCAGGAAGATGTGAAGGAATTAGAAAGAGTGTAGAAAAGATTCACAAGAACTGCTCCCAGTTATTAGGAGCCTCAGTTACATTGACAGATTGGAGAAATTGGGATTTTTTTTTTCCCTAAGGAGAAGGTTGGAAGGAAATTTAATATAAGTATTCAAAATTATGGAGCATTCGGATAGAGTGAGGTAGAGAAAAAAAATGCCTGTTGATAGAAGGTTTAAGAACCAGAGGGTTGGATTTATGATACTTGGCAAAAGATGCAATGATGACATGGGGAAAACCCGTTTCACATAGCAAGCGATGGGGATTTTGAATGCATGATGAAAACGTATGGTGGACTCAGGGTCTATTGAGACATTCTAAAGAGAATTAGATTATTCAAAAGAAGGATATGCTGGTTACAAAATGAAGGCAGATCAGTGGCACTAGGTAAATTGGTCCTACAAAGAACTATTACAGATATGATATGACAAATGACCTCCAGCAGTCAATCTGCTGTTCTGTGATGTAGAGTATATTGCTACTCCCTGTTCTTCCTATCAAAGTACATTACTTCACAGCTAACTGCATTAAATTGCATCTGCCTTTCCTTTGCTCTTTTTACCATAGAATTACAAAACAAATAAATATATTATACCATATTTTACAATTCTTAGTAGTACCTAAGTCTACAGATAGATTGAGATCCTCTTCCAAATGCTGCCTGGGCATAAAACGTGTATTGCAGATTGGAGACCAGTTCTAGGAATTGGACAAAGTAATACGATGGGGAGCAGTATGTATATTATTTTAGTGAAAGCAGTGCAACAGAGAAGGGTGGTAGTGGTATAGTGATAACATGGTGAGGCTAGTAAATCAGTGGTGCATGTTAATGTTGCTGGGGGCTATGGGTTCAAATTCCAATATGATAATTGGTGAAATTAATTCTAAACCATAAAAATCTAGACTATAATTCTAGCTTCAGTAAAAGTAGCCAACTAACTATTATTGTAAAAACCATTTGGTTCACAAATGTCCTTTAGGACTGGAATTGTGCCATTGTTACCTGATCTGACTTATATATGACAGCAGATCCTCAGTAATGTGATTGATTCTGAGATGGTCCACACAGTTTAAGGGCAATTTGGACCATGCAACACATGCTGGCAGTGATGCTCACATCCCATGAAATATTTTTTACAAAAACATGTTGAGAGACATGTCTATTTGAAACTCTGGTATCTGCTTGCTATTTTGATTCTAATTGCTGATTAGCATCATTTGAACTTTCCTGGAGGTATGGCACTAGAGCACTGATTCGCAGCTACTTTTGTATCTTTTTCCATTGAAGGTATGGATTAGACTGGCTATTATGCAGCCACATGCTCAGTTCTCTGCAATTTCATTTTGATTGTCAGTGTTTGGAGTGCTGAGGGCGCAGATACCTCCTCCTACCGTCCCCTTGACCATAACCCCACTCCCCACCACCAAACCATCATCTCCCAGACCATCCATAACCTCATCACCTCAGGGGACCTCCCATCCATCGATGAATACCTCGTCACACTAATCCCACTCTCCAAATTTTGATTCCTAAACCCATTGACTGTTCCACCGCATGTTTTAATGTGATTATGGTTTTTGCCTGTATTACCCTTTGAACTCGTGGGTTCCAGAACCTCACCACTGATGAGAAAGTTGTTCCAGGTGTCATAGTCAATATTTTTTCAATAATTAGTACAGCATTTCTTTTTGTGGGAGCTTGCTACATGTAAATTGCCTGCTATGTGTCAACACTGACTGTACTTCCAAAGTACTTTATTGGCTGTAAAGCATTTTGGATCTTTCTGTGGCCATAACAGTTACTATATAAATGCAATTTAATTTTAATAACTCAATAGTTACTCATAGAAATCTAATGTTATATCACTGGGATGCTTTTTTGCCATTATTATGGCAATAATGTTTTTTTCAAATTTAAAAAAAAGTTATGATATTTCAGCTACTTTAATCCCATGTGTATCACTGATGATTTGTATTTACTCTGTGGAAATTTTAATTGAGTAGAAGATTTTACTGCATTTTACTTTCTGATTTGCTGTTTGAGAATACTTCAGTGTAATTGGCTGCCAACTCCCTGCGGTGATATCACTGTTACTGTATGCCTAGTGTTTGTCTTGATCTTGCACATATCAAGAAAGGGAAACTTCATGCCTCAGAGATCACTAGATAGCAGAAAATCCCTTTAATACTTCAAAGTACTCTTTTGGTATGATCCTAGATATTGAATATTGTTAGATATTATTACTGGAGCGAATCATAGATTTACATTTAAATAGTTCCCATTTCTGTCTTTGTTCACTCCTTTCCTCAGCAATATTTTGTGTTTGATTTTGTCTACTTTCTGTGGTTTTATTTACCCTAATGAAGAAGAGCATATCTTCTCAACATCACAACTATTGATCTCACCCTGCTTGGCTGTTGTATGGAACCCCCTACGTGTTAACCCCTTAAAGCCAAATACATAACAATATTGTCAAATTTGATGGAATTTTAATGCATTTACTTTAGGGGAAATTTGGCATGTTAATATGCTGCAGTTTTTCTTATCTGCGATGTTTTGTGTTATGTTGCTGAAAATATTACTGATGAAATACTTAGCAGTTGTAGTAAAATCATGCGTATACTTAGGATGAAGAAGATTATGAGTACCACATATGCTTGGTCCAGTTCTTGTTGGATTCATTTGGATATCAAAGTTGAAACTTTATTGCTGGAACAGCACAGCAGGTCAGGCAGCATCCAGGGAACAGGAGATTCGACGTTTCGGGCACAGGCCCTTCTTCAGGAATGAGCAGAGAGTGTTCAGCAGGAGAAGATAAAAGGTAGGGAGGAGGGACTTGGAGGAGGGGCGTTGGAAATGTGATAGGTGGAAAGAGGTCAAGGTGAGGGTGATAGGTCGGAGTAGGGTGGAGGCGGAGAGGTCAAGAAGAAGACATTTCCAACTCCCCTCCTCCAAGTCCCTCCTCCCTACCTTTTATCTTCTCCTGCTGAACACTCTCTGCTCATTCCTGAAGAAGGGCCTGTGCCCGAAACGTCGAATCTCCTGTTCCCTGGATGCTGCCTGACCTGCTGTGCTGTTCCAGCAATAAAGTTTCAACTTTGATCTCCAGCATCTGCAGACCTCACTTTCTCCTCGATAATTTCTACTCCCACATTCCCAGCATTGAGCAGGAAAGTGGGTTTGAGAATCAGATAATATAGTTATAAAGCTTCGCTTTAATATTTGGAATATGTAGATTTTGAATCTGCCCTGCTGGTTTTGTTGCTTGACATGAAATAATTGCATACCAGAAAGCATTAAATCTCTCTACATTTAACCCTACAGTCACCAATCCCATTTTGACAATTAACGTTTTGCTGTAGTTTCACAATGATGGTCTGAATCGTGAAACTTAGGATTTTCCTTCCATAAATATTGTAATTGGCATTTCTGCCACATTGAAACTGGGTTCAATTTTCTCACAGCTGTGTGTCAGCCTAAATAACCTCATACTTTCCGTGTATATTGTTCCCACTTAAAATGTCCCTATTGCCATCTTTAGTTATTTCAACCCTGCCATCAGCCACATGGGTAGAAGAGTTGGGAGTTCGGACTACCGGTAGCTGTGATTTCTGAACAGGTAGCGTATCCAGGCGATTGACTTCGTCCGATGTTGACAGTTTTCTCCCAGGTTGAACGAATGTGCTCTGTCGCTGTGAAACGATCCGTTGAATGGCACTATCGGAAATCGTTCCAAGCTGATGAAGAAAGCAGGCGCGAAGTG
Organism: Chiloscyllium plagiosum; assembly: GCF_004010195.1. Lineage (NCBI taxonomy): Eukaryota > Metazoa > Chordata > Chondrichthyes > Orectolobiformes > Hemiscylliidae > Chiloscyllium > Chiloscyllium plagiosum. Next base: position 14,346,775 of record NC_057721.1, read on the forward strand.
AAATCCTAACCAAAGCGATGATTCAGGATCTCAGGCTCTGCGTCGGGATTATTAAACCCACTGCACGATTTTTCACTGACCCTGCCTGAAATACTTCCGTTGTCTTGAGCTCACTGATGTCAAACAAACACACAAGCTCTCTTAAAAGGCCCGACTTTTAAAGTTTGCGCCGTTGTTTTTGTGAGGATTCGCGAGGCTTTGAAATCCATTCGCCACCCGGAAAACAGAGCCTGTGTATTTGGCTCCTCCGCTTCATAATCGCAGAGGCAGATTTTGCTGACGCACCATTAGATTTCTGACGGGACGTCCACCGGCTGAGATCAGATTGAAGGTCTCACTTGCTACCTCTTCAGACCACAGGAAGGAAAAACAGCATCAGGCAGACCCCTGCTGAAGTGTGTTCCTCGGCCTTAAAGGGATCGCCACCAATCGCCCGACCAGTTACTGGGTGTTAGGAGACAGTGAGGTCTGCAGATGCTGGAGATCAGAGTTGAGAGTGTGTTGCTTGAAAAGCATGGCAGGGTCGCTTTTCCAGCAACACAGTTACTGGGTGCTGTCTATCCACACGTTGGTAGATGGAAATGATGAGTCCAGGTCTGTGAGAATGGTCTCACCACAGCAGGAACAGCACAGATTGCCCACACACTAGCATCTCAACTAATACCAATTGTGCTGATAAAAAAAAACACTGACACATCTGTGCTGGAGTAAAGTTCATGTAGGCTCATGTTTGCAGAGATTCAGGTTCCAGCTGGTAAGGACGTTCTCTTGGCTCCCAGCCACAACAGAACATCAAATCCACCAGACATGGTCAGACCACATTTGGAGTATTGTGCACATTTTTGGGCCCTATATCTTAGGAAGGATGTACTGGCTCTGGAGCGTGTTCAGAGGAGATTCAGGAGAATGGCCCCGGGAATGAAAAGCTTAACTTATGAAGAACGTTTGAGGACTCCGGGTCTATACTCAAGGGAGTTTAGAGGGGGATCTAACTGAAACTTACAGAATACTGAATGATTTGGACAGAGTGGACATTGGGAAGGTATTTCCATTTTTGGAGAGTCTAGGACCTGAGAGCACAGCCTTGGAGTAAAATGATGACCTTTTAGAACAGAGATAAGGAGAAACATCTTCAGCCAGAGAGTGGTGAATCTATGGAATTCATTGCCACAGAGGGCTGTGGAGGCCAGGTCATTGAGTATGTTTAAGACTGAGATAGATAGGTTCTTGAGTATCAAGGGAATCAAGGGTTACAGGGAGACAGCGGGACAATGGGGCTGATAAACTCATCAGCCATGATTGAATGGTGGAACAGAATCAACAGGCCGAATTGCCTAATTTCTGCTCCTATGTCTTATGGTCTTACATGGAGGGTAATCCCCAGCTTCAGGAGAGCAGTCTGTAAGTACAATAAATCATCTATATCCAGAATATTCACACATTGGATGTTGATACAGTACAGCAAGTATTTCAATAACCTTGCAAGAGGAAGGAGCTCTTCATTTTTTCCACTTTACTTTATAATTCAAGGCAACTGTTCTTTCTCCCCTTCCTCTGACACTCAACACTTATCCTTCCTTTATTGCTTGGCAGGAGCACACATTATAGAACATCTCATTCGAATTACAAAGATACAAATTATTTGGTCTTTTCACAACAGCTACCAACATCATTCTATTCTTCCTTCCTGGCATTTGCACGATCACGAATGAACTTCCTCTCCCCTCATTTCACATTCTCCGTGTTTGTTTTCCATTCAGCACCTTCCTATCCTGATTCCATTTGTTTATTTTCTTGCCCTGAGCATCTGCAAAAAAAACCCCACAGGCCACACATATCTGCATTTCCCTTGGTCAGAGACACTCACAGACTCTTGCCCTCCCTCTAAGTGTGCAAAAGGAAGTTAAGGGGAAGATATTTAAGATTGGGTTACCATTATCCAAGGCAATTAACCTATTCAGAAAATGCAACAGAGCGCTTGTCCAGACCTGTCAAAATTGGTGGTTTTGAGTCTGGAATGAACATAATCTTTTACCATTAGATGCATTCCCTCACAAATTTGTGACAAATGTGTTTTCAAGCAGCTAGAGAAAATCACACTGCATTGTGATCCCTGTCACCTACTATCCTCTCACTCCACATCCCCTGATCCCATTTTAACTCCTGTCCCTCTGTCTTTCCTGAAAACAGCCCATGGAAGACATCAAACTAGTTTGGAAGAGGTAGCTTATGAGTTGCAGCTGAAGTAACTGCTGTCCAAAATTCAATGAGGCATGTGATCTACCTTGAAGTGTGTACCTCAGCCTTAAAGTGACTGCTGCTGTCACAAGGTCAGTTACCAGATGCCGTCTACCCACATGTAGATGGGTTTAAACACTGAGACCCAGGCCTGTGGTGCTGGCAGTACCATAGGAGAATCATAGATTGTCCTACCACCATTATTTCAACTAATACCAACCATATGAATGGAAATCACTTACACATCAATGCTACACCCAGTTTCTCAGAGTCTCCAATTCCAGAGTTTACTGGCTATGACCATTTTGCCTAAGCCACTGCAGGAGCAACTTGCAGGTACAACAAGTTTTATCAAGTTGCTCTGAAGAAAAGTACTGAGTACAACTACAACATCATAGCATTCACTTTCAGAAACTTGCCAGGCTAAAGTACAGCTAAATGATTTGAATGCTTCATAGGAGAGAAGCATTCAGTAAAATAAGAAAATCCTGCATGTATGTAATGCCTTCCATAACTTAAGGTGGAGAAGACTTCAGTTTAGCATGTTGTGTAAAAGATGACCCCCTGCAAAAGTGCAGCACTACCTCAATACTGCAGATCTGTTCTTAACCTTCTGAAACAGAGGGAGGAGAACTACCAACTGAGTCACGGTAGCAAATAGGGAAGGATGGTGACAAAATGGATTTGTAATCCAATAGTTCCAGGCGAATGTGCTGAGTTCAAATCCTACTTGAATTTTAACATAAATTCAGCTAATAAAATCTGGAAACTAAATTTAGTCTCAGTGATGGTGACTATGGAACTATTATTAATTTCTGTTAAAACTCTGGTTCATTAATGTTCTTTAGGGAAGGAAATCTGCCATCCTTACCTGGTCTGGTATGCATGTGACTCCAGGCCCACAGCAATGCGGGTGATTCTGAACGACTCTCTAAATGGCCGAGGGAGCTACTCAGTTCAAGAGCAATTAGGATAGGGCAGCAAATATTGCTCTTTTCCATGGTATTCACATCCCATGAAATAAAAAAGCAATATATGACTCAACTGGTATATGTTTTTGATCCCAAGATCCCAACTAACTAGAAGTTTAATATTCATTTAAAACTAGATTCCTCTCATGATATTCAGTTTGGAAAATCAATCCCAGCAGGTTTTATTTTGTAAATTTGTCACTCTACCAGACTTTTAACTGACTCATAGAATCCCTACAGTGCAGAAAGAGGCCATTTGGTTCGAGTCTGCATCAGCCCTTTGTTGAACATCCCACCCAGACTCACCCCATCGTCTTACCCTGCACTTACTGTTGCTAATCTACCTCACCTGTACAGCTTTGGACTGTGGGAAGAAACCAGAGCACCTGCAGGAAACCCATGAAAATAAAGGGAGAACATCCAGATTCCACACAGAGAGTCACCTAAGGCCAGAATCTATCCAGATCCCTAATGCTGTCAGGCAGCAATGCTAACCACTGAGCCATTATGCCACCCTTAAAATGACTCGCCATGTTAAAATTGCTTTGGGGGTCCAAAGCATGTGGCATCTCAATATATTAATCAGGCAACTGCTCATTTCTGGTGGAAGTGTTGCTAGTTAATGCATTGTCTGGAATTAAAACTCCACTGAGATTTCCAGTAGGAATAGTATTGTGAGTCAATTTTCACAAATGATACCACTAAATTGCCTCATTCTCAACTAGATAGTTGGGTTAAAATCAGGGTCAGACACCAATTATTGTTTAGTTAGAGCTACCTGCTGATTGGTTTGAAGGGGGAATACATTAAATCCAGCAAGGACCATGCCATCACTATTGCATCCAATCCTACCCTGCCCTATTCATGATTTTACCACTGGTATGGGTGGGTTTTTGTGACCTGCCAGCCTCTAGGTGAACTGAAGTCCTTAAGTGAGCAATTATTGCCCAAGTGAGGGCCTTGCCCTGTTATGTTTTGGATTTTATTGGTGGCATGAGAGACCCAGGTCAGGCTCACACCTCAGCAGCTTGACCTGGATGGGCTTACAGTTATCTGGAGCCATTGAAGGGTAATCCACATCCCTCAAAAAGGATGTAATTCCCTCCCCATATTCTCCAGCTGAGATGCAGTGAGACTCCAGACTGCCAGTCAGGATTGTGCACGGCACACCTTCCTTTCAGACTTGCTGCAGTACCAGCAGCGGCCACTATCTTGGTGGAATTGCTGGCACTGGACAGCAGCCATCCTATCACTGGCTAGCAGATATCTGAGGCAGGACTTCTTGGGGCTAAGAGGCAGAAGTTCTGCCTCAACTCAATTAAAGGCCATGCAAATGTTTAATTCCAATAGGGCTGCTGATGGATTTGTGAGCAAGCTCCCCCCTGTACTTTTAACTGGGTCAGAGACTATGATACCCCATTAACTCCAACTCAGCTACATCAGATATTAGATCAGACGATCAGAAGTTTGACCAAAGAGTTAGGTTTTAAAGTATGACTTAGGAGAGGGAAAGGAGATGGTGAGAAATGTTCTGGGAAGAGTTCTAAAGTTTAAAAAATGACAGTGTCTATTGGTGGGGCTACCGAAGTTGTAGATGCGCAAGAGGCCAGAATTAATCTAAAATGTATTGTGGAGTGTAGCGCTGGAAGTGTATATAAAGATTGGAAGATAAGGAAGATTGGAAGATTGGAACTTAATTATTTAAAAATTAAGTTGAGGATATTAAAATTTAAACTTAACCAGGAGTCACTGCAGACCAATGAAATGAGGCTGATGGATGATGGGATTTGGTGCAGAGTTATAATATGATTTGAGCTTATGGAAGATAGAAGCTAGGGGTGTGTTGGAATTGAAAGAATTCAAGGAAGCAAAGGTATGGGTGAATTTCAGCAACAGGCTCAAATATGATATCAAAGTTGCAAATAGTCACGCTCAGCCTCAAACAGCTGCCAGGGAACAGGACAGAATTAGTGTCATGAGAACGGAGTTTGCAGAGTGATCAAAGGTTATACAGCACATCTTGAACATGGGGCTCACTCAGAAATTCGGCTCCGCTGACGCCTCAGCAGAATATCTGGATAGTCAATGTACAGAATGATTAATTCGTATGTACAAATCTATATGTAAAGAAATGGAATGCATACGTATGTAGGGCATCACCAATTGTATAGATATCAAAATAATTTTATGAATAAAGTATATTTTTAAAATTAAAAAAAGTCAGAGTGGCACTGACAAAAAAAATCAAGTAACTTGATCACCATCTTTTAAAAAAAGGGGAATTAAACAATAAGAGGAAAATTTAAAGTAGGTGAGATGTTAAATCTATGGCCCTGTTGATTTAAATAATTAAAGTAACCAATAGGTGCTCGATGGAACAATGATGAAGAGCAGGGAATTCTTCCAGTGAATCAGATACATTTATTCCCTAAATTAAGCCATCACTGATCTTATCTCTTTTTATGGGATCATTGTTGTAAGATTTTCTGAAATACTAGTTGTCACCATACCACTGCATTCCAGTTTCTTTACTGGGTATGACATACTTTGGAATGTATCTGACACAGGATACGTGAATACATTTTTTTTGGTTTACTCTGCACATTCTTAACAAAGGATAGCCATTGTAAAACTCACCGTATTTCAAACTATAAAGGTGATTGATTTCACACATTTATAGGTTTTTTTAAAAAAGGCTCTTCACAGTTGACGCGGAGACCTGAATAAACGTTGATTAACATACAAAACACTCAACATTTGTTCACTGAATGTCGCTGTTTTTCCAGCACCTCCCCAGCATATTTCTAAGATAGCAATCACTCCTCGCTACATCTTGAAATGCCTCTTGCAGAAAATGCCGAAATCACCAGATGCTAAATCACTGGTCTCCCATCCACTGAATACTGTATTGGGCATTACTGCAAAGCTGCTCAATAACCACGTGACCTCTCCCACAGCAAGGCTTTCTCGTACAAATATGCTCATTAAAAGTATTTTATGAGGGAACAAGCCACTTATTCCTGAAAGAATGCATTTCTCTTATACTCTGATAATCTTGGACATTTGTTATAACCATTAGAATTCACCATGGCGTGGCAAGTCAGGAATGAGGGGTATTGCTGCATTGCGTAAGCTTAGAGATCCACAGTTTCTGTCTTGTACACTGGAGGAGAATTTTTAGGGTGCGTTTTATTCCCTTTCATGTACAAGTTTCGATTTATGCCGGTGGATCAGCATCACTTGTTTCAATTACAGTTTTATTAGCCCAGATTACGTTCGTTCCTGTGTGAGCCGTGACAATTCGAGTTAACTAGTTTTGAAGACAGCACGCCAGAATGAGAATCCATTTGAAATGTATCTACAAACAATTTTGAAAATTTAAGCTTTCAGGAATGGTAGGTTTCCCCCGCCCTCTCATGGAGTGGTCTAGCTAATGGCAAGCAAGTTCGGAAAATATGGCGATCATGAAACTATCAGAACCCTGATGTCAAAAAAAAAACGTTTTTTGGATTTTTCTCCTTAAGCTTTACAGAGTGACTCCAGAGTCTCTCTATTTAGTGGTGAACATCTAATTTCCACGTATTTGCATCTCCACTGTGGCCCAATTCAGTTGATTTTCAATTGTAATTCCAATATTCTCTCCTTTCCCAGAGACCTGTAGTGGTGTAGTGATTGTGTCTGTACCTCTGAGCCTGGAGGCCTGGGTTCAAATCCTACCTGTTACAGACATTACTGAATGGGCTGATTTTGGGTCCCTCTCCTTCCTCTCCTTCCATGAGAAAACTAAATGGCTCAAATTCCTGCTATCCAAGGCTGAGTGGGTACCCGGAGCCTCACTGACTGCTTGTACCCAGCAACTAACCATGTGCTCCACAGCCACTTTTCTCCTCATCCCATTGTCTGTGCAATTCAGGATGGGCCAACCAGCAGTCTCACCACATCACTGTGCCTGGTCTTGAGCCAAATCTCACACACGCCCAGGGCCGCCCAGAACTGCATGCTTTTGCAGGTTGCAATGAAACACATCCATCTAAACAGACTCTCCTTTGGCTCTCAGCACTCACTCACTTAGCACTTACATGGAACCTGCCAGCTTCTGTGCCTTGCATTCAATTTTTCATGCAAAGCCAAAGGCAGGCAGGGAGCACTGTTCTTGAAACGGTTTGGATATGTCCTTATATGACACAATGTTGGGGCAGTGTCATACATACAGAAGGTGCCTGCAGCTTACACAGCAAATACACTGCATGGTACTTCAACGAAATGGTCAAGAAGTCAGAGGGGAGCAGTCACTTCAGGGTGAAAGGACACTACAGTCAGTCAGGGGCCTCTTCCCATTCCAGGGATTGGCCACAGTCAGTCAGGTACTTCGACCTGCCAGAAGCTGGGGATCCATGTCCTGATTGTCCGAGGGTTGGGCCATTGTCAGTCCTGCAGGTCAAGTATAATCAGTGCGGATTTACACATTCTTTAGTCCAGGGTGCTGTGGAGACATCAGTCTGAGTGGTGGGCCATCGTCGGTTGAGGATGCTCAACTGCCCAATGAGGTTATAGAAATTTGCAAATCCGTGGGATTTTAAGGGTAAGTTAATGATTCTATAAAAGGGCTTAATGCTACTCAGAAGAGAGGGGTTGAAAGGTCTTCAGGAACATAGGGACTGGGATACAAAAGGGAACATAGAGGATAGGGATCATCCTGAATGTTATCCAGAGCCTGCAAGTTAGTCGCGAGGACACAACATTGCTATCTTGGGTCCAAAGTTAACTGGCAAAACAATATAAAATGGCTGCCTGCAGAGTGGGTGGTGTAACTTACTGTTTTTGTTTTCCAGGTGGATGGAGTAAAATTGATTTAAAAGACCTTCAATCACCCATTAATTACATTAATCACCTATCCACTGTTTCAGTAATACCATCTATTTGGCATCAAATTGTGTGATTTAAGTAAGTAGCCAGCTATTTGTGCAATATTTAACTTTACCGGACTCACTGAATATGTGACAACATTGAAAACAAGGAGAATGAGATATTTAAGGTCACTTGATAAATTCTGATCTAAGATGTTAAATATAAAGCAGGATTCAAGCATTCTGTGATCATTATACTTTAAAAACCCAGAGAATGCAAATTGATTTGTCCACCTGGAATGATAGATTTCAAGTAGCTTTCCGTGCCCTCATTGTCGATTCAGAACGAGCTCCATGACATTATGATACAGTACCATCACCCCTGAGGTTCATCAATCTGAGATCTATCAGCTTACCTGTCTCAAAATGTGCTGATTGCCCTCTGCTGGAATGTTGTAAGCACTCCTGATCAAGTTTTTGGCAATATGGAAATAGTACACAGATATGATGAAGAGTGGGATGACATAAAGAATCAGAAAGGATGCTGTGGAGTGGATTTTAGGGTGCAGCTCATCACCATGTGGGTATGGGGCACACGCCTTAAACGTTTTATTGATGTGTGGGTCATAAAAGGAATGCAGATCAGAAAACACTGCATCAGGAATAGCCAGTAGCATGGAAAACACCCAGATGAGGGCTGCTTTCACACAGATTTTCATCAGGGCATTGGTGGTCTGGATGTCCATGGGTCTGACTATAGCTTTATACCTGCAAAAAATACATGGAAAGTATGTATCAATATTAAAATTAGAGGCATTTGGATACTAATGATTAAACAGAAATAATTTGCAATATTTTTTTTTCCAGTGGAGTCCAATTAAGATAATCTAAAGTGATCATTTATGCTTCACGTCAATACAATTATTCCCAGTTTGGTGCTTCCTGATATATAACATAATTGTAAACATACAGTCAATCAGTCCACTTTAAATTCTAGACATTCAAACATTAGAAACTGTCACTGAAAAGCAAGCAGCAAGTAAAATATTTTGAAGCCAACAACAGAAGTGGAATTGTCACATTGGCAGAAAACTGTATTCCCACCCTAAACACTGACCCAAACTTCATCCCTTCAATATATAAATGTTCAAAACTAATTTTGTCACCTCTAATCTATACTCTTATGCCTCAGAGACATACATGGGAGGCAAATCAAACATCTACTTTGCATAAGTCCTGAAGAAAGTGATTAGATTAGATTAGTTACAATGTGGAAATAGGCCCTTGGCCCGACAAATCCATATCAATCCTCCGAAGAGCAACCCACCCAGACCCATTCCCCTAACATTATTTAGGGGTAATTTAGCATGGCCAATTCACCTAACCTGCACATTTTTTTGGACTGTGGGAGGAAACTCACACAGACATGGGGAGAATGTGCAAACTCCACACAGACAGTTGCCTGAGGCGGGAATTGAGCCCAGGTCTCTGGTGCTGTGAGGTAGCAGTGCTAACCACTGCTAACCAGTGCTAACCAATGCCACCATGCCGCCCTTGTAAAAGGGCTTTGCAGTTCTTAGACATTGATGTGTTGCTAAAACCACTGTGATTGAAGGTCCTTTACAGAGTAAATGATGCACTAATATTACCATTGAAACATCAGTTAAATACCAATATCAAAGAAGGATGGCATCTGTATGTGGAATTTATATTAAAACAGTATGCTTTTATTGCACACTCACAGAACATAAAGGTTTGATCCCTGTATGATTAATGTTGCTCAATCACTGATTAACCTATTAAAACACTTCAGCAATAAACACAATGCCCTTTTCATAGTCCATCCATCAATTCACTTTACTTGAATTAACATGTACATTGAATAAGTATAGCTGTGGTGGAGGGAGTAATAATATGCAAAGAAACCCTTATTTTACTGAAGGGACTTGCAAATTCTTTGCTTCATCAGGCTGCAAGTCTGTACCACTGGGAGGCACAGAAAATGTTCAAAATAGCATTGTTCATTTAATGTAAGCGCCCCAAAGTTGTCTGATCCATAGAAACATGCGGAAGTATACAGTGAAGTGTATGAGATATCAGAGTGACTACAGCAACTTGGCATTATTTAGGACTCCTTCACATCAAGGAAGACATGTTTTGAAGCACTGATCAGAATTATCGGAAAGGCATATATGGACACAATAGTAGTCAGAAATGATGATTAATGGAAATACAATAAAATTAAATAAAGAACGTGCAATTCCGTTAAAAAAATTAACACTGCAACTTAACAAAGAAAATTGATAACAAAACTTTTCAAGCCAACTATTCTTAAGCAGTAAAAGCATGCATAGTATCAGAGTAGGTCATGTCTCACAAAGGTATCAGTCTTGCCTCATTGGAAGCATTTTAACCTCTGAATGCACATAGTACTCGCAAAAAGGTTAATGATTTCATGGAATTCCTACGTTGTGGAGGGACGCAATCAGCCCATCAAGTCCACACTGATCCTTTGAAGAGCATTCTACCCTGACACAACCCACTACCCTAACCCTGTGATCCTGCATTTCCCATGGCTAATCTACATAACCTGCACATCTTTGGACTGTGGGAGGAAAACGGAGCACCCAGAGGAAAACAGAGCACTCCACGCAATCACGGGGAGAATGTGCAAACTCCATGCAGGCAGACACCCGAGGCTGGAATAGATCCCAGTTCCCTAGTGCTGTGAAGCAGCAGTGCCAACCACTGAGCCACTGTGCTGTCCATTTTGATACACAAATTGATGTATAGGCAGTCCCTGGATTGTGAAAGGGTTCCATTCTTGAGTCTGTTCAGAAATAAATTTGTACTCAAGTTGGAAAATGTAAAGCAGCCATTCATAAGTGCAGGAAGTATTTATATGTCAGATCTTTAAAATTATGTCCCTGTAAATATGAGTATTTGTAAGTTGTGAATTCATAAATTGGGGACCTCCTGTAAATGGGTATTATTTAATTGCTATTACAAAGATGTGACATCAGAGTGACCATCACCAGGCATTATTCAAGTACAATTGACATTTAGGAGGAACAGGTGAATGGGAAAGGAAATAAGGTAATAAGAGATGAGATCAGTGCATTAGTAGGAGAGGATCTGAGATTGGAGGACCAAATGTAGAATCAGTTTCGCAAAGATATGAAACCAGAAGAAGAGTAAGCATTGGTGGTAATTATCTAATGGACATCAAATAGTAGGATGAGGTTGGGTCTTTGTAAATCAAACAATTAGAGATAAACATAATGTAGGTAATACAGTGATAATGGGCCTTTTGATTTTCATGCAGACTGGGTTAACCAAGTCACAAATACCTGTGAAAGAAACACAAAGAATGCTGGAGAAACTCAGCAGGCTGACAGCAATTGAAAAGAGAGAAACAGTGCTAATGTTTCAAGGCTAATATGGCCTTTCATCAGAACTGAGTATTTGTCTTTGTATCCAAAACAGCATGTTGACGAGTATAAATATCATTTCGTTTTGGAATGTGTACTAAAAATTGGGAAAAGATACTGATTTAAACCATGGAAACAGTGTATGAAAATGTTTGCAGTTTTAAATAGAAATTGTGCATTCAATGTTCTCTACAGGAGCAGTGAGAGACAGAATTCCCGATAAATTGGCACAGCTCATCAGTATTAGAAGTTATTCTGCTCAGAAACAGTGTCTTGTTTGACTTTTCAATTGGGCATCAGTTGCTGTGAGCATCGGAGGACCCAATTCAGTAATAACTTCCTGATTGGTTCTTGTGCAAGGGACTGTAGCCTAGTGTCTGAACAAAACAGCAGAAGCAATTAGCTTGCAAAAGAAAAAGCATCGATCTCCCTTTCTCTCTCTTCTGTGTGGAGACATAAAAGAAAACCGCTAATAGCTAGTTACTTTCCCTCACCTATCTGTGAGTTATTCTCTCTGCAATCCCTATTAAAAGGAATAAGGGGAAACTGCTTCCACAGACACTGAAAAGGCAAATGAAATACTGAGAACTGGCATAACCCTCAATCGCAAGTCATCTGTAAAGAATTGGAATGAATTAAAAGAAAACAACTCATTGACGTCTTTGGTTTGAGATGGTGCTGTTGAACTGTAATTCACAGTGTAATTCACTGAGAGTTTTCTTTTGTCCACCTATAACACTAGCATCTTGGTTGTCTTTGAATGTCTGTATGCATGTGTGAATGGGAATTTGCAAATGTTTTGGAGTTAAGTTATAGAGTTATAAATGATTCCTGAAGAAGGGCCTGTGCCCGAAACGTCGAATCTCCTGTTCCCTTGATGCTGCCTGACCTGCTGTGCTGTTCCAGCAATCACATTTTCAGCTCTGATCTCCAGCATCTGCAGACCTCACTTTCTCCTTTGAATGTCTGTATGCATGTGTGAATGGGAATTTGCAAATGTTTTGGAGTTAAGTTATAGAGTTATAAATGAGCAACTCATGCTTGTTTTGCCACTGGTTGAAGATAGTTTTATAAAAATAAATTGTTATCTTCTTGTTAATGAGAAAAACTAGATGTGTATGTTCTTTTCATCTGAATTAGATTGTTAGAGGGAAATAGGTAATGCTGAATCAAATTGTCACTGGTGTGATGATTCCAAGAAAAATGGAACTTTATTTCCAATGCATTAGGGCCAGTGAGTGAAGGCAGAAACCAACAAGAGATCAGGGCGTTTTGGACTTAGTGCTGTATAATGTGGAAGGGTTGCTTAGTAAAATTGTTGTAAAAAAGCCTTTGTAAATAGAAACAATAAATAAGATAAGAGGATTTTGTATTAAATATGGATATGATATAGTTCATTCTGAAACATGGCTCTTAAATGTGAAGAAAGAAAATTATGTAGATATGATAACCAAGTTTGCTGCAAAATACACAATAAAAATGTGATGGTGTACAGGCAATGATTAGTATTTGAAGAAATACTATATGATCTACAATAGATATAAATTCCTCCAAGGCACAAAGGGAAACATAAATCAGTGGGGGTTAATGAAGAAAGCTAAATATTGTAGTAAATCAAAGGAAATAGTTTATAAAGATGCCAGAAAAAAATTGGAAAACTTGAGGATTCCGAGCAAGTTAAAATCTTGTAAAAGAGGACAACAGAATTGGTTAGGAAAGGAAAAAATAAAGAATGAATGCAAACTAACAAGGACTGGAAAAATTTTTTCAGGTATGTGTAAAGTTAGCACAAATATGGGGGTCGAGAATGTAGTGCTGGAAAAGCACAGCAGATCAGGCAGCATCCAGATGAAGGGCTTATGTCCAAAACGTCAATTCTCCTGCTCCTCGGATGCTGTCTGACCACAGCAGATCAGGCAGCATCCAGATGAAGGGCTTATGCCCAAAACGTCAATTTTCCTGCTCCTCGGATGCTGTCTGACCTGCTGTGCTTTTCCAGCACCATACTCTCGACTCTGATTTCTTGCATCTGCAGTCCTCACTTTTCTCCTAGGACAAATATGGGCCTATTACAAGTGGATGTTGGACAATTTAAAATGGAGATGGAGAACAGTTCACAGAAGAAAATACAGACTACCTCCCAGAAATACGATGCAATCAAGGGACTTGTGAAACTGAGGAACTAAAAGAAATATGGTGACAAAGTAGTACTTGAAAGTTAACTGGACTGAAGGTTGTTAAATCTCCTAGACCAAATGAGCTTCATTCCACGGTGTTGAAGAAAGTAACAGGAGCAATTGTGGATGAACCGGTACAAAAACACTAAAAGACAAAATATTTTTTCAAATGGTGAGACGTGGGGAAGCTCAGGTACTCAAAGAAACCCTGGTGACCTTGTTCAATAGTCCCTAAAATGTAGTATTAAAGGTACAGAGAGCAATTAGGAAGGCAAATGGCATGTTGGTATTCATTTCAAGAGGATTTGAGTATAGGAGTAAAGATGTCTTGCCTACAATTGTAGAAAGCCGTGGTGAGACTTCACCTGGAGTACTGTGTACAGTTTGTTCCCCTGATCAAAGGAAGGAAATACTTGCCATAGAGGGAGTGCAATGGAGGTTCATCAGATTAATCCCTAGAACAGTGAGATTATTTTATGAGGAGATTTAGGAGGCTATGTCTGCATTCCTTCAAGCTTCAAAGAAAGATGGGTAACCTCATGGAAACTTACAAAATTCTCACACAGCGTTATAGGATACAGAAAGGACGTTTTGCCTGGCTGTTGACATTATTACCAGGGTGAAAAATCTCACGATAAGGGGCAGGACATTTAAGACTGAGATGAGGAGGAATTTATTTACTCAGAAGGTGGTGATTCAGGTGTCTGAAAGTTCAATCATTCAGCAAGATCAAGACAGTAATCAATGGATTTCTGGAAATAAATCAATTCAAGGGATGTGGAGGTAGCGCAGTGGGTAGATGCTCAGCCATGATCTAACTGAAGTGCAGAGCAGGGTCAATGGGCTGATTGGCCTACTCCTTTTTCAATGTTCCTCAGAGAATTAAGGGAAAATTGAACAGACTTATTTATAATTTTCAAGCATTTTGAGAGATTAAATAAATTCTTTCCATAAGCAGAAAATTCAGTAACAAAGGAGATATTTCTAAGATAATTGGCAAAAGAACCAGAGGAGTGATTGCATCTTTTTTTGCAGTGTGTAAATGATCTGGAATGAACTGTCCTGAAATATGGGAGAAGCAGATATAATACTAACTTCCAAAACGCCAACAGGAAAAATTCTTAAAACGGAAACATTGAAGGGCTATGAAGAATGAGTGAGATGAATTGGATGACACTTTCAAAGGGCTGGCCTAAGCATGACAGGACAACTTATATTATATGATGTACTATTCTATAATTCCATATATGTCAAATAATACAAGGACCTATTAGTGTTAATCCTGGGAACCCTAACCAATGGCCACATCAGCATATAGAAGACAGGAATCTTTGCAGAACTGTGGAACTGGTTAATGAAACTTTGTAAATTCCTCCACAGTAGTACATCTTGTACCTGGAATAAATTTAATGACTGGATTGATTTGTCTTCTATAATTCCTTTAAAAAATAATTAGTTGTGATAATCTTTGCTAAACTGATAATAAAGCTGCAATTAATCATCACTTTGCAAGAAAAGTGCTCACACTGGTTTGTCTTAAAATGGCAAGCTGCAATAAAAACTAATTCAGTTGATGTACATAATCTGTTCAAATGGATGTTACTGATGACAGATGATTGCATCTAAAGATTAGTGTGGGTTTTATACTTAGCCTGTTGCCCGAGATCAGTCAGCAGCACAAAGTAGCAGAGAATTGAAATGGAACATCACCTAAATCTCACATCTTAATGAATAAATGCACAGTACAGAGCAAGCTTGTCTATTTCTCTAGTGCATTTAAATTTTAAAACAAATCTTAAAATCTTGTGACATCCTCTCAATTGAATATTTATTCACATAAAATATTATGACGGTCATTAACTTGTCATTGATGGTGGGATACTCTGTGATCCAATAGATGTACAATTAATTTATCACTTCTTATCACATATTGTCAGCTGAGAAAGTGAATATGAACGCAATAAGCAATGAAGTGATACAAGTACTGTAATTAGAAATGACCTTCACAATTGTACTCTTCCTTGTCTTTAAGTATGAGCATTTTGTGAAGCTATATTGATCAGATGGGTGTACAGTGACTTGAAGTTGATTGTTTCAAGTTATGTAGAATTGCAAAAATAGTCCAACACTGAAATAGCCCATTGGGTTCAACCAGTTTATATTGATATTTATTCCCCATACGCATCCACCATGTTTCCATATCCCATTACACATCTTCCTTATCACAGCTTATTTGACTTAAAGTCATTGAATCATACAGATGCACAGCACAGAAACAAACCCTTCAGTCCAACTTGTCCATGTCGACCAGATATCCTGACCTAATCTAGTCCCATTTGCCAGCATTTGGCCAATATCCCTCTAAACTCTTTCTGTTCATATACTCATCCAGGTGCCTTTTAAAATGTTGTTATTGTACCAGCCTCCAACACTTGCTCTGGCAGCTCATTCCAAACATGCACCACCCTCTGCATGAAAAAGTTAGCCCTTAGGTCCCTTTTGAATTTTTCCCCTCTCACCCTAAACCTATGCCCTCTAGTTTTGGACTCTTCTACCCCAGGGTAAAGGTCTTGTCTATTTATCCTACCCAAGCCCTTCATGATTTTATAAACCTCTATAAGATCACCCTTCAGCCTCTGACACTCTAGGGAAAACAGCCCAGCCTATTCAGTCTCTCCCTATAGCTCAAATCCTCCAACCCTGGCAACATCCTTGTAAAATCTTTTCTGAACCCTTTCAAGTTTCACAACATCCTTTCAATAGGAAGGAGACTAGCATTGCATACAATATTCCAAAAGTGGCCTAATCAATGTCCTTATTTTTAATTTGACATAATCTTGATATCATGAGCATTTCTGAAAAAAGAATGCTTCTCTCATTCTCTGTTCTGAATCTACCTTCTTTTCAATCTTTGTCCACTTGATCTAGATCCCACAGTCACCAGAAACTGCCTGTTACCTGCTAGTCCCAACCATTCATAATTATGGACACCTCTATCAAAACACACCATGTTTTCCTCTGCTCTAGTGGAAACAATCCTAATTTTGCTTATTGTATTTCACAAAATAAATAAATAGTCAGTACAAAAGAAGATCATTTGAAGAACAATCCAACTAATCTGTTTTCAAATGCTTTATCTATAGTTCCACAATTTTCTTCATTCAAGTATTTATTCAGTTCCCTTTTGAAGACAGCCATGATTCTGTACCCACCATGTTCTCAGGATCTGCGTTCTTAAAGAACCTGTTGAGTGGAATCTTCCCAGAAATTGAATGATGGTGGCATTGGCAAGGAAGTTGGGGAAATTGTGTGACATGACCAATGAGGAGCTTCTCAATGTTGAAAGGCCTGATTATCCAATCAAGTGTTGAATGACAAGGCGAGACTCAGCAACACACCTATTTATGAGTATTAGTATGCATTAGCATATCTCCATTGTGTAATCTTGCCACAATTATATGCAGATTCCAATT
Organism: Chiloscyllium plagiosum; assembly: GCF_004010195.1. Classification (NCBI taxonomy): domain Eukaryota; kingdom Metazoa; phylum Chordata; class Chondrichthyes; order Orectolobiformes; family Hemiscylliidae; genus Chiloscyllium; species Chiloscyllium plagiosum. The sequence goes on from NC_057721.1 coordinate 14,363,912, forward strand.
CTCCCAACCACTGGATAGAAACTAGATGGCGACAATTCCTGACATGAAAATCAGAACAGGGGTACCTGATGACATTAGCTCATTGTTTGCTCCTCTGGGCCTCCACTGACATCTAAACACATACTCCATGAACAGCAATTGCTGACACCTCCAGGCATCGCCAACCTCCCTTCTCTCTTCAACCGATCTATGGACCTTGGCAGACACAGAGCCAGGAATTTGTCAATGGTTGTCAGCAGTTATTGGTCACGGGGCTGGAGATACTACAAACATTCAAACAAGATGCAAGAGTAGGCTACTTGGGCCTTCGAACCTGCTCTACCATTCAATAAGATCATGGCTGATCAGATTTTAACATCCACTCTACATTCCTGCTATCCTCAATAATCTTTCAACCCCTATTGATATACAAGAATCTATCTACTTCTGCCTTGAAGCTATTTAAAGACTCTGCATCCACTGCCTTTTGAGGAAGGGGAATTGCAAAGGCACATAATTCTCTGAGAGACAAAGGTCTCTCTGTTTAAATGGACGTCCCCTTATTTTTACACTATGACCCACATGTTGGTGTACAGCGCTGTTTTATGTGAAGCTCAAACCCAAATCAAGCAGCTTAGGTAGCAAAACATTGCATGTGCATCAACCAAATTACCACCTGCCAAGTCTAAGGGGAGTAGATCTCAGTCAGGGCAAGGAATGCATCTTCTGTCAGGGGGTTCTGGCACAGTAAATGAAAGGCAGCACCTTCTGTCCAGGGGCTTGGTCCATCAGCCACTTGGAATGGTCACACTCAGGGGATGCATATTTCTACAGTCTAGGCCACAGTCAGCCCTGTAGGTGTGTTGTAAGCATGTGGTAAGCTTAGTCAGGGAGCTGTGTCCTGAAGGCATGGCTGGCCATCCTATCGTGGTAGCTGTCAAGGTAACTGCTGTACAAAACTTTTATACAACGGGCTGCTTCCAAAAAGCCACAGGGGACCTGTGTGCGATCTCACATCCCTTGTCCCTCAAATATATCAAGGCTGTTACCAATGCAATTGGTACTAGATCACACCATCTCATCTCATCTCATCTCCCTGTGATGGGGTCAATGTTACAGCCCAGACAGCAGGCTTTTCCAAAATAGCTGACTTCCCCTGGTGCAGAGCACTAGGGACTTCACACCCATCGCATTTTGAGAGTGCCATTTTATCATGCAGTAGACATTACCAACAGAAGTGGCATCCATTTCCATCGATGTCAAATTATCTGTGACCGTCAGCATTAAATCTTAGAGATCTGTGCCATGTGACCTAGAAGGTGCCATGATGCCTATGTCCTTGAAAACTTTCACGTTCCTGCTGCATTTCAAGGGCTAGATGCCTTGCAAGGATGGGAAACAGGAACTATCACCTGTAACCACAGCTGATGAGTCCTTTACACAATCTCATTTGCATCCATTGACTCCATTTACACTTCTCGCTGCCTCGGGAAGGTAGCCAACATCGTCAAAGACCCCTCCCATCCTGATTATAATCTCATCCAACCTCTTCTGTCAGGCAGAAGATACAAAAGCTTAAATACATGGATCAATAGGTTCAAGAACACCTTTCTTCCCCGCTGGTATTAAACTGTGAACGGACCTCTCAAATTTCAAATCTAATGTTGATCTTGCTTTTTGTGCACCTTCTTTGCAGCTGTAACTGTGTATTCCTCGCTCTGTGTATTCAATCACCCTGTGACACTTGTAGAGTATGACATGCCTGTACTACGTGTAAAACAAAGCTTTTAACTGCACATAACCAGGTTACAAGTGAGAATAAAAGATCAATAATAAATCAAAACAAATCAAATAAAATGACCAAGGCAGGGAGTAGACAATGCAGCCTATTCTTTGACCAAGGCCAACCTTAAGCAAATGATGGGCCTGCTCACCATGGGCCTGCAAAAGATGAGGTTCTGATGCTTGGATCAGTCTGAAGGGGTCCTGAAGTACACTCTGGATGGAGTGTGTCGCATAATCCTTGCATGCTGTACTCTGAAAAACTGAGGCAGGCAAAGAGGGGTTGAAATGGAGAACTGCAGCACTCTTCCCAGGAGGAAGATGAAGATATTGAGCAGGAGCAACTCACCTTCTGCATGAGGAAATGCAACAAGCCAGACGGGATTTCATTGATACTCAGTTCCAATGGATGTTAACTGGTTGCAGTGATCGCTAATTACTATAAATTTGTTGGTGCTCGAAAGGCAAAGAGTCCATTTTTGTTCTGAGAAGCTAATAGAAAATTCTGTCTTTTTTTAATTTATCTTTGCTCATGCTAAATGAAAGTGAATGGTTTGAACCATTTGCAAAACTTTCCTGTATGTGATGGTTGCACATTTAACAATAAAGAGATTTTTGGGATACACTGACCATTGGGAAAATTACTACCCAAACTTTCTCATTGCTCATTGAGGAGGTGATGGCGTAGTGCCATTATCACTGGATCTGTTAATCCAGAGACCCGAGTAAGGGGCTGGGGACCTCAGCTTGAATCCTGCCACATCGTGGAATCTGAGTTCAATAAAAATCTGCAACTAAATGTCGAACAATGACTGTGAACCCATTGCAAATTGTTGGGGAAAACCCCATTTGATTCACTAATGTCATTTAGGGAAGGAAACTGTATCCTTGCCTGGTCTGGCCAACATGTGGACGGGCATATAAATATGAGTTTAGAGGGATATGGGCCAAACGCTGGCAAACATGACGAAATTAATTTAGGATAGCCAGTCAGCATAGATGAATTGGACTGAAGGATCTGCTTCCTTGCTGTACATCTCTATGAATCTATGACTCTATAACATGTGTCTCTGGACCCATAGCAATATGTGGTTGACTCTTAACTGCTGTCTGTGATGGGCAATAAGTGCTGGGCAAGCCAGCAATGCCCTCATCCCATGAATGACTAAACAAAAAGTGCAGTGAACTGAGGAAATCTGAAGGACACCACCGCTCATTTCTAAATATTTCTAAAAGCCCTGAAATTCTGTTTTGTTGTTTTCTTTTTCATTTCCAGGCAGTTTCTAATCCGATCTGCTATCCTTTTCTTCAATGTGTTGAATGTGTTACTTTGTCAAAGATTTTCTGAGATGTAGTATAATCTCCTCAATTCGCTTTGTCTGGTTTGCTAAGCATAATGTTCCAAGCTGTACGCACCTTGGAACATCAAATAACTTTGAGAGTAAACGAAAGAATTTGTATTTATGTAACACATTACATTGTCTCAGGACTTTCCAGAACTCTTTATGGCCAATAATGTACTTTTGATGTGCAGTCACTGTTATAAGGAAACACAGCAGCCAATTTAATCTCACCAAGAACGTTCTGTTTAATATAATTCATGGGAACAATATAAAATTACCATCCATTCTCCTGAAGAACAAAGGAAGATAAAAGTTTGATGTTGCCTACATTCTCTTATGGTGTATTCCTTCCCGATTATACTAATCAGAATACATGTAGGCCTTGGGAACATACCTAATAATATTAGTATACATCTGTATAAAATTGCTTTGACCATTAATTTACAATGGTCAATCTAAATATTTTCACAAACAAATCAGACAACATGAAATTCAAAAATTCTCCCACATACCATGCTTGTTTTGATATAATAGCTTTAAATTCAAATATTTAGATTTGCCTACCATAGTATGTTGTGCAATAATTTAATTGCATGAAAAAAACATTTGTATGTACTCAGCAATGAAAACAAATGGATGCTTTACATAGTACTGAAGAAATTCAGTCAGCTGAAATTGCAATCAGCTTTGTACAAACTTCAAAGTGTTACATCCTGGTTCTTTAAATTATCTATTGGCGATTCCATATGTCGCTTGAAATAATAACCACTTTGAGAGGGGCAAAGCATTAAATTTAGTCAAAGAATTCACAATTCACCAAGAAGCATGAAATTAAAGTGCAAACAATAATTATTTGAAACAAATGAATATATTACTCCCTGCAACACGTACCTCCCTTTTAGGTAATATACACAGTTTTGCTGCAATTAAATGGTAGGCAAATTGTACCAGATTATGACACTGAGGCCGTCAGATATAGACTGAATTAATTACAGCTGACTTTGAGAAAGAATTTGAAGGATTTACCTGATTTATTAGTCATTTACTCTATGATCAAAGAGTAGACAAGATAAAAGCTCTCTTTGACAGGAAATGTATTTTAACAGTTTAACAGCAAGCTGCAAATTGTCAGATAATCCCGATCTCCTTTTATTTGGAATGTGGAGATCACTGGTAAGGCCAATATTGATTGCTCATCCCCCATTAGCCTTGGCTTTTCTTAAACTGCTGCTTTCAGGGCTTTCAAAAATATTTAGTCCATTTGTTGAAGGCATACGGACAATGTCGTAAGGGAAGGAGCTGTGAGATTTTGACTAAATAATGAAGAAGAAAAATGATAAATTTCCAAATTGGGATGATGGGTTGCTTCAATAGTAACATAGAGGGGCTGTTGTTCATGCACCTGAGGCTCCTATCCTTCTAGATGTTACAGCTCTGGGAAGTGCAGCCAAGCAAGCCTTGAAGTTGGCTGCTTAAGCTGATGGATAGGATACAATCAAGAGGGATCTTTTGTTCTGGGTGATATTGAGAGTTGTTGCCCCTGCCAGTGCCATTGCAATAATTTGCCACTGCAGTGTCCCTTGCTTTACATGATGTGAAAATTTCCTGTCCTTCTTCGAAATAGTGCCAGCTGACCTTCTGCATCCATCTTGAGAGAGAGCAGATGGGGTCTAACATTTGATCCAAAAGACATTACACTGTAACTCAACATCAAGAGTAGCTACAACCAATCTCTATCCCTGCAGTCTCTGTGTTTTCCAAATTGAAACAACTAAGAACCCAGAATATCAGCTAGGGTGAGTAGTACAGCCTTATTGTAGATGAAACTCCAATGCTGCTGGAGATACTCCAGCTTTTAGACAAAAGAGAAATTCCTAAGATGTTATTTGTTTTGGAATTTAATGATATGTATATCAATGAAAGATGCTTTCATACATGGGATGCAATTTACACGTATTTCACAATTTAAGAAATGTATTTGTGATGTGCAGTAAGAGTTAACTTGATCTCGATGTATTTATGAATCCTCAATCGGAATTGATTTGCTCTGAAAATTATGCAAGAGTTACCTGTGCTGATTTTCAATGTGTAAAGCTCCCACCTACATTGAATCAACATATAATAGCAATAGATTGACAATAATGGAAGACAGCCTGAAAATAGAAATAAACTTAAATTGAGCGATGCAAGTCCACATGCACTTAAATATATTTGAAATGGGTGTTATTTAAGGAAAGGGCATATGTTTTCAAAAATGTATATCATCTGACACCCCCATTGTGCTTCCCTTCAGAAGGGCAGCACGGTGGCTCAGTGGTTAGTACTACAGCCTCAAAGCGCCAGGGACCCAGGTTCAATTCCAGCCTCAGGTGACTGTCTGTGTGGAGTTTGCACATTCTCCTCCTGTCTGTGTGGGTTTCCTCCCAGTTCTCTGGTTTCCTCCCACAGTCCAAAGATGTGCAGATCAGGTAGATTGGCCATGCTAAATTGCCCATAGTGTTGGGTGCGTTAGTCAGAGGGAAATAGGTCTGGGTGGGTTACTCTTCAGAGGGTCGGTGTGGACTTATTGGGCCAAAGGGCCTGTTTCCACACTGTAGGGAATCTATCTATCTAAGCAGGAATCAGATAAGAGAAGAAACCCAATCATCCAAACCATGAGGAATATGCTGGGCTTAACTGATACATGTGAAGTGTGATGTTCAACCAACAGACTCAGATTATGTTGATGTCAGTGCTTTGCATCAAGCTTCCTATGAAACTATATTTTAATCACAGAATCACTGAATTGTTACAATGTAGGATGAGGCCATTCCACCCATCATCACTGGACTGCTCTTTGAATGAGTGTCATTTTCCTTCCTTACCTGTGTAGTTTTGCAGATTGCTTTTTTCAGATAATAGTCTAATTAATTCCTTTTGAATGTTTTGATTGAATCTCCCTCTACCACTATCTCAGGATGTGCATTCCAAATGTTAACTGTTACATGATTTTTTTTTCAGGCAGCGAGCCTCTTATGCTTTTATTCTTTGCCCTCTTGTTGTTGATTCTTTCATGAGTGAGAACTCCTCCCACATGATTTAGAAAATTTCTATCCTGCTATAGAGGGGGTGCAGAAAAGGTTTACCAGATTGATTCCTGGGATGTAGGACTGATGCATGAGAAGGGATTGAGTCAGTTAGGATTGTATTCACTGGGGTTTACAAGGATGGTGGGGGATCTCATAGAAACCTATACAATTCTAACAACACTAGCCAGATGGGGGAGTCCAGAACAAGGAGTTTTAGTTTAGAGATAAGGGGTAAACCTTTTAGGAATGAGAAGAGGAGAATTTTTTTCCACCCAGAGAACAGTGAGCCTGTGGACTTCAGTTTCACAGAATGTGGTTGAGGATTGAACTTTATATGTTTTCAAGAAGGAGGTAATATAGCCCTTGTAGTTAAAAGGAATCAAGGAATATGGGTGTGGAATTAAGATACTGAGCTCAATGATCAGCCATAATGATACTGAATGGCTGAGCAGGCTTGAGGGGTTAAATGGCCTTCTTCTGCTCCAATCTTCTATGCTTCTATGATCAAATCTCCTCCTCACGTTTTCTCTAAGGAACATTGTTCAAAATATCTCTAAACTATCTTAATAACTGAAGCTTCTCATCCTTAGAACTGTCCTTGTGAATCCATGTGAATGCTTTCACAATTTTCCTAAAGTGTTACACCCAAAACTGGATGCACCAATGTCTTATACAAATTCAACACAACCTCCTTGTTCTTGTGCTCTGCACCACTATTAATAAAGCCTAGAATACTGCATGCACTGTTAACCAGTAGTCAACCTGTTTTAAAAATATGATGATTCATGCAAATGTACAACCAGATTCCTGTGCACCTGTAATCCCTTGAAAATTATGCTTTATGCTATCTGTCCATGTCCTCACTTTTGAAATAGATAACTTTACATTTCCCCACACTGAATGTCATTTACAACCTATCCATCCACTCAACCAACCTGTCATGTCCTTTGAGTCCTACACTAACCCCCTCACTGTTCACAATGCTTTAAAGTTTAATATAATCCATAAATTTTGAAACAGTATCCTGTACTCCAAGGTCTTGGTCATTAATATACATCAGGAAAGCAAAGGTCCCAATAGTCTGTTATACACATCCTCCAGCCCAAAAGCCATGCATTAACCATGACTCTTGGTTTCATTACTTTATCCGTGTTGCTTTTCCGTGAGCCATAACTTTACCCACAAGTCCATGCACACTATACTGTCCTCATTAATTTTCTCATCTTCAGAGAATCTCCAGCAAGTAAGTTAAATATAATTTCCTCTCAATAATGCCATGCTGGCTTCCCTCAATTAATCACATTTGTGCAAATTACTATTGATTTTGTCCCGAATTTTCATGTCCAAAGGTTTGTCCGCTAGCAAGGGTAAATGGACTAGCTCATAATCACTCTTGTCCACATATTGGGGGGCAACAGCAATATGTTTTGTGAACATAGCTATATACAGAAGATGAGAGAAGTTATCTTATCTAGAGCTTGACATTCCCAGGCTCCAGGTCCATGTGACATGGCACCACTTCAACATAGCTCCTTTCACGCATGCTTGATAGCTATTTTTGGAATAAAGGTATAAATCCCCTTACTCCACAGGACTTATAATTGCTAGGCTTTTTGACAAAGGCTGTAATGTTTGCAATTCTCCAGTCCTTTGCAGCACCCCTCAGTCTGAGGTGGGGAAAATGATGACCAGTGTCTCTGCAATGTTTACTGTCACTTTCCGCAGTATGCTTGGATGCATCTCATCTTGTGATCTGGTGCATCATCAACTTAGAGTACAGCCTATTTAATACATCTCCCTTCAAAATTTAATCCTTTTCAATGGTTACATTATCTCCTGTTCCTTCATGGCCCAGGTAGCATCTGCTTGGGGAAAGACATTTAACACTTAAACAGGTTAAAGTCCCTTTTTATTTTCACAATTTGTCCTACTTGCACATGGAACAAACTACTATTTATTTGCCTACAGAAGACTCTGGTTTTCCTCTTTACATTTGCTGATAGTCTCTTGTCATACACAGTCTGTGTTTCTCTTGTTTATTTTTTACCTTCTTTCTTAACCTTCTGTAGTCCTCCTGATCCTCAATTGTATTTTCTGCATGACAGCTGTCATACTTACAGTTTTTCTTCTTTACCTTACCTTCTATCTTATTTATCATCCAGAGACCGCTAGTATTGTTTGTCCGACCTTTCCCTTTCATGGGAATTTACATTGATTGTGCCTAAAATACATTTTGTTTGCAGCCAATCCATTGCTCAGCTACTGTTTGTCCTGCCAATCACTGACTTACAAATCAACCCAAATCCATTCTTACCCCATTGAATTTGGCTTTTCCTCAGTTAATCATTTTTACACTGGGTTGTTCTTCGTTCATAGTCAGCCCGAATCTTATTGTACAATGATCACTGGCCCCTAAATGTTAATCTACTGACACTTCATCCCCTTGGCTCAATTCATTCCCAAAAATCAGATCTGGCAGTGTCTTTTTTAGTTTTGGAGTGACAACATATTGCTGTGGAAAATGATCCCTAACATAATGTAGGAACTTTTGTCCCTCTCTTACCTTAACTCTATTAGGTCACCACGAAGGTACTACCTTCGCAGCCTTGCCCCTCATCTGAGGCGTGGTGACCCTCAGGTTAAATTCACCATCAGTCATCTCTGTCTAATGAATAAACAGCCCTATTATGCTCTGAGACAATAGCGACTCTATCTTTACCCAGTCTATATATCTTATACTAATAAAGTGTAGATAAAAACATTGGAATGTTAACTTGGAGTTAAACTACAGTCAATGGGGCGTATACCCCAAGCAGTAGCCACTGGAGGTACTTTCATATTTTTCGCTTAATATACACTTAACTGTTGAGCCACATTCCTAACTTCAAAATCACACAGTCTTGTGTGTAATGTTGTCAGGAGATTTTTCATAAATTCTGCAACCTTAATCAATAAATATGTTCAAAGCAACTGGCCTTTTGCCAAAAGGAAGTCACTTCTGATGCAGTTTGCTTGCCATAAGCTACAAGGTAAAATTGTAAATGCAGATAGATGCAAAAATGAAAAGTATTGTGAAAGCTGCAAACCTGAAATAAAAACCAAAAATTCTGGAAACACTTAGCAGGTCAGATTTTCTGTCTCTACAAATAGTGCCTGGATTGCTGAGTGTTTCCAGCACTTTCTGATTCTATGCCATTAATTCAAACTGTCGGTAAAGGCACAGTGCAAAATTCAGCTACTAAAGTCAGAAGTCTGCTGTGCACTGAATCTCAAAGTGAACATAATGTCAGGGGGCTTGTTGCATGCAAACTTAGATACATGTGCAATGTTCTTTTCATTACAAATATTTGAATGGCATAGATGGCAATGACCTTTTTTAAACACTGAGTGTTGAAAGCTACATTTATCATCTTCATGTCAGTAAATTTCTTAGTGTGCACTAAATTGAGGTGGGACCCTCTGCCAAGAAAATTCCATGACTCTCTACATTTAATGCACTGAGGAAAAAGATCAGCAACTTGAGATGCACTGCTTGTTTGACACAGATATATCCTTTCAGACTGGTGTATAACTGTTGTTATTCACTGCGCAATCAAGGAATTTGTACCATGACATAAAGTGCCTTTATGTTTTAGAATTTAATGCGAAATGACATTAAAAAGTGCATGTTTTATACTGTATGCCAAAGGACTTTACTCATCATTATAGATACTGATGTTACAGTTGACTCACGTTTTGACAGAAGATGAATTTACCAGAAGCTTGAAATACGCAGTTATATTTTTGCACAATCTCACATTCAAATCTTTATCAAATATTAAGTTCAGAGTAGACCACATAAATTAATCTGTTAAAATCTGACCATCTTGTTGAATTGCAACTACCTAAGAAAATAATAAAATGTCTGGTTTGACACTTTGTTTATTGGAACTGAACATGAATAACATTAGTGTCATTGAATGCATATAACACAAACAAATATGATCATTATGATGATCAATGCAGGTTTGTCTACAAAGGAAAAATAAAGGCAAATGGATAGATCTTGAACGTGTGCAGTGGTGTCAATGGGTAATAAGGAATGAACAACCTGTTTTATGTCTGCTCCCATTGCCTTCAATAGAAGTAAAAGTTCACTCCATGTTACCCATTTTACACACCTATATATGAAGTCAAGATCAACCCTTTAGTTCTGAAATTTATTGGGAGCAATGTTGAGAAGACGACATTTATTACTCATTATGAGCTGTCTTATGAAGTTGCTGATGGTCTTTCTCCTTGAACCAGCATAGCCCTTGATCTTAGGGACACTGTTAATGTTATTTTTAAATTGTCAGGATTACAAACTCTAATCCATCTTTCAATATTCACTTCTTGAACCTTCTTTTGTGGAGTTTTACAAGCTACTGTTTATTTTCCTTCTTATATAAATGATTGTGTATCAATAATAGCGCCAGGCTGTAAACTTCTTCATAAAAATGCTCTCTCCATAAGTATTTTTTCCAGCTTTTCTTTAACTATTGATTGTGTGGAAATATGTGACTCTTTTTACTCTCTTACTCAGTAATTCAGAAAAAAAACGCATTCATCTTATCCCAGCTATTCATAATATTGACTACCCTTAAACGTTTCCCCTTATCAATTACAATGAGAAAAATAGTGTTTGCTCCTGAAGTCTCACTACATACCTGGAGCTCTGATGTGGGGGAGTCGGTGTTGGCTTAGGGTGGACAAAGGCAAAGGAGCGGCACTCCAAAAGCCAGTGGTTCCAATTGAACTTGTTGGACTACAACCTGGTGCTGTGTGACTTTTAACTTTATCTGGAGCTCAACCTGATCTTAATAATTCCATCCTGCACTGTTTCTATTGTCATATGTTCAAATTATGCCAACACTATCTCGAGTGGTAATACTGAATTTATACATTATATAAATGTATACAGCTTTTCCTAGACTACCACTAAACATCGTGTCATCAGCACACACTGTATATTGTAAGTAAGACATCGCCTCAGCACAAATCCTTGGAGGAACCATTTGCTTCACCTGGTCATACTGAGCCGAATGTCATTTCCGAAGAGACCGAACGTTGCATGGTTCAGTAATTGCATCAAAATAAGTAAACGGACAAGCTTGAGTCGCAGAAACCTGTTTGATTTGATGACGGGGTTATCATAAAGATGTGTGCAGGGACCTCACTAGCCACAGCATTACATTCAGATTGAGGCAGTTCAGGCTCACGCAGTGTGCACAGGGCTGGTGTACTGCAGACCCCCCAGATTGGGGTATTTTCCTTTTGTTTGTTACCAACAGCGTCCCCACACGAGTACGGATTTTGGGAGGGACAGGCAGTCGCGGTATACCTCGCAAACCCGTTAAGTGTTGATTATAAAAGGGGGTTGGCAGGAAGGGGTCGAGAACCCGAAATGCTGGTTCATCCCTCAATGCAACAGAAGCGGTAACTTGCCCCAAATGCATCACGTGTACTACACAAGGTCCATGTAGTGGACTGCATCTGGACTCAACATGTCTTCAATTTAAAATGAAAACGTGAAAAACAAAACCCACCGCTTTAGATTGTTGAGCAATGGGTCGGGCATTGAAGACGCTTCACTACTGACTGACTGACTGAAGGACAGGGCGGGAAATTATATACTTGAGCTCAAAGTTAGAAATCACACAACATCAGGTTTGGTCAAGGAGCGACACTCCGAAAGCTGGTGTGCTTCCAATTAAACCTGTTGGACTATAACCTGGTGTTGTGTGATTTTTAACTTTGAACACCCCAGTCCAACATCGGCATCTCCAAATCATGACACTTGAGCTCGTTTTACTTAAATTCCCCGCGTCGTTTTCGATCTAGAAAATTTCGGCTCCGTCCTCTCCGGGACTGAGCCACCCTGAAAGAGTTGGAAGTTAAAATGAGAAGAAAGTCAAGATTAGAGTGGTACTGGAAAAGCACAGCAGGTCAGGCAGCTTCTGAGGAGCAGGAGAATCGAAGGGCAAAAGCCCTTCATCATTGCCTAGTTAAAGTGAGATGAGTTAGATGATGCTTTTGTTCCTATTATTTATTTATTTTTCTGATATTACTTCCCCCTGGGGTACCTCGCTGTCAGTCAGGGGCTGGGCTCATTAAGGACAAACAGAGTACACAATGCAGACAAGATTCCTCAGTACAAGATGCCTTCTAATCTCAACCCCCTACCAAGTTCTCCAGCACTCGGCTCAGAGTTCCTCTGCCCTCCGTTTACCATAATATTTTGTATAAACAAACAGCACCTGTTGGGAACTCTCAACACTGCAGTAGTTGCTACTTACTGACGGGGACGAGTAACCTTTCCGTTTTAATCTGTGCAGGAAAGTAACATTTGCAGATAAAACAGTTTTTTTTTGTTTGGGCGACCCATTATGTAGGACCATGCACAAACACACACAGAAACAAATGACACTTTAAAGACCCGGGAGCTGGAGGGGATAAAAGGGACTGGAGGGAATTTCCCAGCTAAAACACCTACCTGTCTGCACTCAGCGCTGTCAGGGTGAACACCGACACCCCTACCGAGGTGAGCTGGATGAAGGGGATCAGTTTGCAGCCCACCCGGCCGAATAGCCACTCAGTGGCCACGTACTTGCTGGCGTCGACGGGGGCGCAGGTCAGCAGCAGGAGCAGGTCTCCCAGCGCCAGGCTGGTGATGAAGATGTTCGGCACGTTCCTCATGGACTTCACGGTGCAGAAGATCTTGATGAGGGTCACATTGCCGACCAGCCCGATCACGATGAGGAGGCCGTAGACGGCGGGCACGGCGTAAAGGAAGGGCAACCCCGAGCTATCGGGCTCAGCCTCCTGGCTGCTACCATTAAGGGACTGAGTCAACAACTCCCAGTCCAACTGCGGGAAGTTGTCTTCAGTCATGCTGCCATTGTGCCCGAACAGTTGGGAGAACGGACAGAAGTTTGCTCCTTCCTTCGCTTTTTATTGTCTCTCCCCACCTGCTTAGTGAGAGGAGTTTCCCTCTTTCAGCAGCTCCTCATGGGGAGTTCCGCACTTCTTTCTCTCGCCTGGTCTCCTCCCTTGTTTATTTTTTCCAAATGTTTTGCTCTGATGTGTGTCTGTCAGATTGGTCGCGGCAAGATTTAAAGTGTGAGCCGTCGGGCCAGCCTTTACCGCACTGTGGCGTCACTTCTCTCCCCCGGAGTTGTCATTGAGAGAGCTCCAAATAAAAACACATCCGAGTACACGGAGCAAACAGCCACCTACTGGAGGAATTAAACTCCGCTGTGTGGAGGCGCCTCACACACACACACACACACACACACACAGAGGCTGGGCTCTCAGGGCTGCCATAGGCAGGACATTGAAGAGTTTGTTTTGCAAAATACACCAATTAATAGCAAGAAGAACCCATTCTCGCAATTGTTGGTCTCCACCAACAATCATGCAATCTCCCGCTTAATGTTATTACGCTGGGAATTCTGCTGTTTCTGTACCCCGCTCTGAAGAATTACTGATCTGGTATATCCACGCTGTTTGTTACATGTGGACTGGAAGCGAGGGTCTTGGGGGCAGGGGGCGGGTATCTGAATGTTTCATTTGAATGTGGGAAATCTATCCCTGCCTTTTGCCCGCCCTAGTCTCTAAAAACTGCTCCAACCCCACAACCCTGTTGAGGTATCGTAGCTAATGTGATTGTGATCTCATTTTTTTTTGACCCCCCCTTATCTTCATTCCAGTGTGAGCAGCCGTGTTTTCCACTGTTTAGATCCAGCTGTGGAATTCTGAACATAAACCTCCCCAGTTTCCTCTTTTTAAAAAGACAATCCTCAAAACTTACCTCTTTGACCAAACTGTGGTCCACCGGAACGAATGTTAAACTTTACTTGATAACAGTCAGTCGAGTTACCTTGGGAGGTGTCAGTGCATTAGATTTGACATTATTTTTGACGGATGTAGAGATGCTTCAGAGAGAAGGTTGAATATCTCAGGCTGTACGCTGTTCCGTTCATCCGACAAACCTATTGTGCCATATCCAATCAGAGGTGATGGCAAGGTTGGTTTGGAGAGAGGAGGCTTAGATTTTTAGGGTTCCATTCCAGCCAATTCTAAACTGTAGCTTTGCCTCTAATGAGCACTTGGCAGTAGGAATTTCTCTCTATGTCTGAATTGTGAGTCTTGAGGTATCTTCCATAGTGGACCCCAGGAGAGATTAAATGAAATGAACCTATTGCTGCTGTAAATGAAGCCAGGAGTCGGGAAACCTGGGTTGGGGGGTCGGGTTCAAGGTCACTTTCAGGCTTTAGAACGCCAGCAGGAGGCGTTAGGAAGCTGGAGTTGACAGCTGGAAGGCCAGGAGTCAGTATCATAGGCCAGATGGGAATGGAGGGAGCAGAACTGTGTAAATGCCACTCAGATTGTTTACTGTCAGGTACAGCATGCTGGTTGTGCTCCTTCCCAGTACTTGGTCCTTCAATCAGACATGGAGGCCACCCAGGAGTGTGGGAATGCAGTGCGGTTTCCGATTAATCTCAGAACAATTACTGAGTTGGGTTACACTTGGGGAAAATGGGTGGGGACGTCACTGGTTCATTAAGGAGCCTAACATCGACCGGTGAAGGCTGAGGATGCTACATCAGCAACACTGGCCACTTCCACTCTTTGACTTTGGGGAGATTTTGCCAATACTGGGACACTGATGCAGAGCGTCTTCAAGGATGAAGTGGACTTGGCTCTCATGCTTTCTGCTGCAATGAGCTGCATTAAATGCAACCCTCATTATGCCATTCAGGAGTCTCTAGAAGATATAATCAGACTCAATAATTGTGTAAGGTAATGTGAAAGACTGGTATTTAGCAATGATTTTCTACTCATATTCCAATTTTTCAATCTTTGATATATTGAATCGGAAGGGCTGATTCTAACAGTAATTCTAATATTGATAATTCTCCATGTTATTAGAAAGCATTGATAGATCCTGACACAACATTGTTAGAAAAAAATCTTATATACAACTGTGTATACTATCGGGGATGAACTTACCACCTACTATGAATTTGATTGACCGCATACTATTTTTTTCTCTACCTCTTCACATGTGTATGTGTGCTGTGGGTGCGCGCATGTGGCGCTGCAGGAAGAGAAGATAAAGTTGAACAAAATAATGGGACTGATAATGCAAAGTTCATTCCACACTATTTGCATGTTGGACACCAGCTTGTGATATTATCCGTTACGTTGCATATGTAGATGTAATCAGCCTTTTCCTAGACCCCTTCTCCCCTCCAACATGTCTCCTTAGAGAAATCGTTTGATTTGCGTCTTTCACTTCCTAATAATATGATGATGTGATCCTCCAACAGCTCAGTCTTCATTTACAATGGCTCCCGGCTTGTTAGATTCAAAGATAAGTCTGTAGTCATTTGCATGACACAATGCCACTATAAGAGATACTTCTCTTACATGTCCCAGCTCCTTGCATTCTGTACAAGACATTTAATCTTCTTGGCCAAATGTCTGATGAGAGCAAATTGCTGGGCAGCAATATTTGATGCAATGTCATGTTATTTGATTGTCCAATGCAATTGGTCCAAAAGCTATTGTAGATTACAATGCAAGATCCTTTGGCTTCAAATCAGAGATATTATGCCTGAAGCCAGGCCCGAGCTGAGAAATTTGACTAATTGGAGTTCTGCCACAAAGGCTCAGGAAGGACCATATTCTCATGATAGGCTGCAGTTTGTTTAAGCAGCTTTGGTGCACTCTGCAAATGCATGTTGTGGAATTCCTTGGAAAAAGCACCAAATAATGTCAACTACTTGGCACACTCTTATATGTTTCCATAAGGTATTGATTTTCAGCTCCCACAATGAATTTGTAGGAAACCATCATCTCGCTATATGATGTTTTAGCTTTTTAAAGTGGGTTGCAGAATGTTGTCCTAGTATAAATCTTAAATAAAACTTAGCAACAATCTTTGAGATCTAATAATTATATTCCCCGCAATCTCAGTCCATTTCCTCTTTTATTTTCCATGTAGCAGTCATTTCTGTAAGTATTGTAAGTAAACTTAAAAAATAAATTTCAAAAGCATGGTAGATTCACATAATCTGTGGCCATGCATTATATATCAAACAAAGTTGATAATTAAAATCAAAGCTGGACTCAAACAAATGCATATTAAGTATTACATTATTCCTTTAGATGTTTCTTCATATTGTAGTATTCATCCTGGAGAGCATGGCATAAATATTGTCATATGTTTGCATAAGAAGTAAGCATCAGAAAAAGCTTATTATACCCAGCAAGCCCATCACCTATCAACAAAGTCTAATCTCATTTACCTGTGTTCTTGCTCAAGAAACATATTTCTTCTTCCTTGAACCCATTTATATATTCCTGAATGGCTTCCTACCATGCTATTTGTCACAGCTGATACCCTTTGGATGAAAGTATTTCTCTCAGACAACTTTTGCTAGCATTTAATGTCTGGTTCTCGATACCTATGGCTTTAATTGCACTTTCTTTTATTGTAATCCATTTATAATCCAACGATTTAAATTAGACCGTGTCAATGTTTTATGTTATTTAACAAAATTAAACCTAATTTTTGCATAATATGCCAAGACAATACAGTTTACTAATGTGAAGAATTATTTTATAGTATGGACCTGGAGCCTCCTGATCATCATTTCACATTTTCAATGAGTTGTTAACAGTTCTGCAGGCAGAACTTCATGTAACTGCAATCCAAATCTTATTGACTGACGTACTACGGCAGCTGACTCATCAATTATTGTTTCCTTGCATTATGCTGATGCTTTCACAGATTTATCCACAATTAATTTTGACATCTTGCCTAAGTGAGATATAAAAATTTGTCTTTTCAAGGTATGCTTTTATTCTCATGTCCAGACTAATTACTTTGTATTTTAAAACTGGGTGGTATTTGGAATTTATCGGCCAAAAGTTTTAAACTGTTACTCAATAATTTTCCTGGCTGAAAAATCTGTACCTGGACTTTATTTTGTTAATCATATCCAGATTTTTAAAATTATATATTAGATCTGAAGATTTCCAGTGCTTATTTCTAGAAAACTTTGCTTGTGAACTATTTTAAACATCTGCAAAGTCCCAAGTTACCATTGACCTGCATTTGTCACTTTTAAGCCAATTTACATACCAGTGCCATTCTTTACATCCCACTTGGTAACTGCTACATTTTTACACGAGATTTTCTTAGGTTCAGCCTAATAGACCACTCCTGAAAGATAACCTCACATTCTCAAAATACACCTTCATTAATCCCGTTATCTAGAGAATCATAATGAGACCAAGGAGTCGTTATGGGAACCGTTCCATTGTACTCTGGTCTATTAGAATATATCAGATATAGCAATACAATCTCTGCAACTTCAGAAGATGGGTACACATTTATTGGGCTTCAGTGGGGAGGTGATGGCCCAGTGGTATTATTGCTAAACTGTTAATCCAGAGACCCAGATAATGTTGCAGGTAGCTGGGTTCAAATCTCACCATGGCAGATGGTGGAAATTAAATTCAATAAAAATCTGATATTATTAGACTCTTAATTCCAATTGTCAGAAATTCCATTTTGTTCACTAATGACCTTGAGGAAAGGAAAATGTCATCCTGATCTGGCTTACATGTGACTCCAAACCCACAGGAATGTGATTGATGCTTAGCTGCTCCCTGGGGAATTAGGGATGGCAATAAATGCTGACCTAGCCAGTGATGCTCACATCATGTGAATGAATAAAAGAAACCTCATAAACCAATCTTTAAAAACAATCAGAGCCCCACTGATGTTGTCATGGGATGAAAATGTTGGGTTTGTAATTCTGCAGATTTGATTTCAGCTTGTGGGTTCAGTCCTAGCCTTTGACACTGCCTGTTGTAAAGGACTCTTGTAGTACTGTGTTGTATGTCTAGGTCTGAGCCAGGCATCCTGGGTTCAAGTCCCACCTGCTGTGGAGGTGTGCAATAACATTGTAAAGTAGGTGGATTAGGGGAAAAAAAACATACAGGACAATAGTGATTGCAAGGGGCTAGATTAGAGTGGTGCTAGAAAAGCACAGCAGTTCAGGAAGCATCCAAGGAGCCAGTAAAATCGATGTTTCGGGCAAAAGCCCTTCATCAGGAATACAGGCACAGAGCCTGAAGGGTGGAGTGATTGCAAACTTTGCTTTTCTGAAGATTTCACTTGCTCTACACTAATGCCCAACCTATAATTGATCCTTGATATTTAGGCAATTTTCATGTAGTGAACTACTACCTTGTATTTTCTAATAGTTCTGCAACTGGTAGTGGAATTGGATATATTGTTGAAGCTCATTGTCCACCCTTGTAGATATCGATCACCAAGGGTCATGGCATTGGAGGTGGTATAATGGGCAGGAAACAGTGAGTGGGGATAAGAGGTTCTTTTTCAGATTGGCGATCTATGATCAGTGGTGTTCCACAGGGATCAGTGCTGGAACTGCAACTCTTTACAACTTGTATTCCTTGGAAGCAGGAAGAGAATGTATAACGATCAAATTTGCAGATGACACAAACGTAAGTGGAAAGGCAAGTTGCCAAAGGTGTACAAACAGTTTACAGAGAGATATTGAAAGATTAAGTAAATAGGCAAAAGGTTGGTGAGTGGAGTACAATGAATGAAAAGGTGAATTTGTTCACTTTGGATGGGAGAACAAAAGAACAGGGGTATTATTTAAATGGAGAAAAACTGCAGAAAACGTTAACACAAAGATACTTTGGGGTACTTGTGAATGAATTACAGAAAGCTAGCACATAGGTGCAGTAGTTAATCAGGAAGGCTAATGGAATTTTGGCCTTTATTTCAAAGAGTTGGAGTATAAGAATAAGGAGGTCTTACTGCAACTGTACCAGGTGTTGGTGAGACCACATCTGGCATAATGTGAGCAGTTTTGGTTCCCTCGTTTAAGGAAGACTTCATTTCATTGGAGATAGTTCAGGGAAGGTTCACTCAGATGATCCCTGGTATGGAGGGACTGTCTTATGAGCAAAAGTTAAAGAAATTGGGACTCAACTTATTGGAGTTTATAAGAATTAGTATGGTTTGACAGGATAAATGCTGAGAGAACATTTCTCCTCTTAAGAAAGTCTAGGATCAGAGGGCATAGTCTCAGAATAAAGGGGTGTCAATTTAAGACTAAGATGAGGAAGAATTTCTTCTTTCAGAGTCTTTGGAATTCCTTGCCACCAAGAGCTGTGGGAGTGAGACCTTGTTCACGTTTAAGGTTGTGATAGATAAATTATGATTAGTAGGGGAATCATATGGGGAAATGCAGGAAAGTGGACATAAGGAATGTCAGATCAGCCATGATCCTACAGGATGGCAGAGCAGGCTCAAAGGACCAAACCGTCTAGTCCTCCTCCGATTTCTTACGGTCCTATTAAAGCCGGGTATGTCTTAATTACATGAAATGTGCATGTTGTTAATTGATTGTGGTTCTTTGCTATTTGCCAATTTCATTGGCCAATTTTCCCAATCTCACTCAGGTCTGAATGGAAATGGGCCAATAACAAAGACAACTGTTTAAAAGGGTTAATACCATTAAAAAAAAACTGATATCATGTTGCACCAGTAATCCTTCCCACTTCCCCTCAAGCTATAGCAGAGATGCTGTCCCCTCCACACTTCACTTCAGCTCTGGTGAAGGATCATAGAGTCATAGAGATGTACAGCATGGAAACAGACCCTTCGGTCCAACCTGTCCATGCCGACCAGATATCCCAACCCAATCTAGTCCCAAAGCTGCTTTGACAAAGGGTCAGTTAGACTCAAAACATCAGCTCTTTTCTCTCCTTACAGATGCTGGCAGACATGCTGAGATTTTCCATCATTTTCTCTTTTGCCTGCTTCGCTATCCTATATACCTGCGACTCCACTTTCAAGGAGATTATGAACCTGCACTCCAAGGTCTCTTTGTTCAGCAACACTCCCGAGGACCTTACCATTAAGTGTATAAGTTCTGCTAAGATTTGCTTTCCCAAAATGCAGCACCTCGCATTTATCTGAATTAAACTCCATCTGCCACTTCTCAGCCCATTGGCCCATCTGGTCCAGATCCTCTTGTAATCTGAGGTAACCCTCTTCGCTGTCACTACTCCTCCAATTTTGGTGTCATCTGTCAACTTACTAACTGTACCTCTTATGCTCACATCCAAATCATTTATGTAAATGACAAAAAGCAGAGGGCCCAGCATCGATCCTTGTGGCACCCCACTGGTCACAGGCCTCCAGTCTGAAAAACAAACC